>NC_139222.1:36873382-37075956 GCF_055691185.1 Crinia signifera
CAGGGTCAAAAGAGCGTTGGTTTTAAAACAGTGTAAATCTTTAGATTCTGAGGTAATTTGTTTGCAAGAGACCCACTTGTGTGGGGAAAGATTGGCTTCTATGAAACGCCCATGGATTGGGCATACTTTTCATGCTCCATTCTCATCTACCCCAAGGGGAGTCTCTCTGCTGATTTAGAAATCTCTGGTTTTTGAGACGGGAACAGTGAAGATAGACGTGGCGGGTAGATATATTTTTCTAGAATGTGCAATTGAAAATACACGTTTTTGTCTACTCACAGTATACATACCCCCCCCCCGTTTTCTTATGACGTGTTAAAAACAGCAGTTGAGTTTGTGGCCTCGTATCCCGAAAATATGGTAATTTGTTTGGGAGACTTCAACAAAGTTCTTAGCCCACGACTAGATAGATGGAGGGGGTCCGATGGGGAGATTGCTATGGAGGGCAGTAGATTTGCAGAATGTCACGGCTAAAGGGCTGGATGGAGTCGTGTGGTGCACAGGAACCGGAGACGGACCAGGAGGAGTAGGATTGAAACGTGCAGGTTTAATAACGGATTTCATAAATGATAAACTTCACTCAAATACTTCTTTAAGTGACAGTTGGAATAAATTAAATAGAGTCCAGCACAATACTAATAACGGGCAGGGAAATCTGGAAACGTATACTTGGTGAGCCAGAGTACATAGATGAGGATCCGGAAGGAGGTTGATTTGATGACAGAAGAAATGGATCCGGATGACTGAAAGATGATGGAATGAATGAGTTGTATGAAGGAGGACAGCGGGAAGCTGTGCAGGGTAATTCTGGGACACAAGCAGGAACAAGCACTAGGTAGGACTTGCAGCATTGGTGTCAGGAGAAAACTTCCTTGTAGCAAGATGCAGGGAGCAAGGCACCAGAGTCAGGAGAGAAAGAGCCAGGATCCGGGAATCAGCTAGGAGTTGTGAATGACTCCAAAGACTCATTGCACTGACACTGAACAGCCTAGGCAGATCCCCTATATCCCCAGGGGATGGCTGCCATTGGCTGTCAGCACAGGATGAGGAGGGAACCTCCACTCTGGGCCAATCTGTCTCCTGCCCTCAACCAAGATGGCGACGCCGGCCTCCCGGCACCACTACTGCTGCCATCCCTACCCAGAGCTGCCGCTACCCGCACACCGCAGACCGGAGCCTGCACACGCTAGCCGGCGGCAGGCGCGGACGGGTGAGTACTGTACCCGCCGCGCTCCGTCGCGGCTACGTGTGACAGTACCCCCCCTTTTCAGGGTGACCCCAGGGCGCCTATGGGCCTTGTGCGGATTTCTCTGGAGAAATTGCTTTACCAGTTTTGGGGCGTGCAAATCAATGGAATCCACCCAAGAGTTCTCTTCGGGACCAAACCCAACCCATTCCACCAGATACTGGGTACGAGAATTGCGGCAACGAGAGTCTATAATGCGTCTTACCTCGAATTCAGCCCCACTTTCGGAGTTAATCTTGGGCGGTTTGGGAATCTTCTTTTGATAAGAGTTCAACCTTAAAGGCTTGAGGAGGGACACATGGAAGGAATTCGAAATCCTTAGGGAAGGAGGAAGTTGAAGTCTATAAGCGACAGGATTAATGACTTGGATGATAGGGTATGGCCCAATGAACCGGGGAGCCAGCTTCATAGAGGGCAGACGGAGGCGTATATGGCGGGTAGACAGCCATACCCGGTCTCCGACTTTCAATCTGGGCGCTGCCCTTCTTTTCCTGTCTGCCATCCTCTTGTATCGGGCGGAAGATTTAAGAAGAGCGGTGTGGACATCCGACCAGATTTTAGCAAAGCGTTGTAGTGAAGTGGTTGCTGCAGGAACTTCGGAAGAGGATAATTCTGAGAAATCCGGAGATCGTGGATGTTTGCCGAATACTGTAAAGAAGGGGGTGGTTCCGGAGGAAGAGTGATAGGAGTTGTTATGCATATATTCTGCCCACGGGAGAAGATCCACCCAGTCATCTTGGGAAGACGAGACAAACAGTCGGATAAAGGCCTCCAAGTCTTGATTCACCCGTTCTGTCTGGCCGTTGGTCTGGGGATGAAAGGCAGTGGAAAACTTGAGTTTGACCTGTACCGCGGCACAGAGAGCTCTCCAGAACTTTGCAACGAACTGTACTCCGCGGTCGGATACAATCTCTTTGGGCAGTCCGTGAAGTTTAAAAATGGTTGAGATGAATAGCTGAGCCAGTACTGGAGCAGAGGGGAGACCTTTTAGTGGGAAAAAATGGACCATTTTCGAGAATCGGTCGACCACTACCCAGATTGCGGTATGACCTTTTGAGGGAGGTAGTTCGCAAATGAAGTCCATTGACAGATGGGTCCATGGTTCTGTGGGAATGGTTAGAGGGCAGAGAGGACCAGCGGGAGTTGTTCTGGGCACTTTATGCTGAGCACATCTTACACAAGAGGCAACGAAGTTGGTTACGTCGTGGCGGATGGTTGGCCACCAATAAGAACGTGACAGGAACATCAAGGTCTTTTGTGCTCCTGCGTGCCCTGCGAAGCGGGAAGAATGTGCCCATGACAATATTTTCTTGCGAAGTTCGGGGGGAACGAACGTTTTACCTGGAGGAGGAGATGGCTGTACGGTTACTTGGGCGAAGACCAGCGGATCGAGGATTGGACGAGGAGGTGTCTCTAGGTCAGAGGTCGTCTCAAAGGAGCGGGATAGAGCGTCTGCCTTAGTATTCGTGGTTCCAGGTCGGAATTTAATTTGGAAATCAAAGCGTTCAAAAAACATGGCCCAACGGGCTTGGCGGACAGTAAGGCACTGAGCCTGTTTAAGAAAGGACAGATTTTTGTGGTCTGAATACACGGTGATCTTATGTCGTGCCCCCTCCAGAAGGTATCGCCACTCCTCTAACGCAGTTTTGACTGCAAGCAACTCCTGTTCCCCGATGGGGTAATTCTTCTCTGCTGGGAGGAATTTTTTGGAGAGGAAGGCACAAGGGTGTAATTCTTGATCCTCACCTTTTTGTGACAAGATGGCCCCGATCCCTTCCGAGGATGCGTCCACCTCGAGAATGAAGGGCCTGTCGAGGTCTGGTTGGAGGAGGATTGGTGCCGTCATGAATGCTCTCTTTAACTGCTGGAAGGCAGAGGATGCTTCTGGCGACCATCGGCTTGGATCAGCTCCCTTGCAAGTGAGAGCAGTGAGGGGAGCAGCGATAGTAGAGAAGTTCCGGATAAATCGCCGGTAATAGTTTGAGAACCCTAGGAATCTCTGAATTCCTTTGAGTGTTGTGGGGGCTGCCCAGTCTTGGATGGCTCTCAACTTCTCTGGGTCCATTTCTATCCCAGTGGCGGAGAGAATGTGACCCAAGAATGGAATGGACGTGACCTCAAAAACGCACTTTTCCAACTTGCAGAACAGTTGATTTTGGCGAAGACGTCGTAGGACTTCGGACACTGTCTGTCTGTGAAGTTGGAGATTTGGAGAGAAGATGAGTATATCGTCTAGATAGACTACGATGGAGTGGTACAGCAAGTCCCGAAAGATATCATTTACAAACTGTTGGAAGACAGCGGGGGCGTTACAAAGGCCGAAGGGCATCACCAGGTATTCATAGTGGCCGTCGCGCGTGTTAAAAGCCGTCTTCCACTCGTCACCTGGACGGATCCGGATCAAATTGTAGGCCCCTCGCAGGTCCAATTTAGTAAAGATTGCTGCCCCTCTGATCTTGTCGAATAGTTCTGCGATAAGGGGTAAGGGATAGCGGTTTTTAATGGTGATGTCGTTCAGGCCCCTATAGTCGATACATGGCCGAAGACCGCCATCTTTCTTTTTCACAAAGAAAAACCCGGCCCCGGCCGGAGAAGTAGATGGTCGAATGAAACCTTTGTTTAAGTTCTCTTGAATGTACGAGGACATGGCCTCAGTCTCAGGTAGCGACAGGGGATAGATGCGGCCACGAGGAGGGAATTTCCCGGCCACCAGCTCTATCGGGCAGTCCCAAGGACGGTGAGGAGGCAGGGTGTCGGCACCACCTTTACTGAATACATCTGTAAATGAACGATATGGTGCGGGTATCGACAAGGGTGGAGCTGAAGAGGATGAAGGACAGTTACCCTCACGTTGTGGATGGGTCTGGTAGACCGGAAGGATCTGAGGAATGCAAGTAGACTGGCAATCTGTTCCCCAGGCCTTGACCTCCATATTGGTCCAATCGATGTGTGGGTTATGTTTGGAGAGCCAGGGAAGGCCCAGGACCATTTGGTGTGAGGACTGTGGAAGAATGAAGAATTCGAGGGTCTCTTGATGTAGAGCTCCTATGAGCAGTGTCACCGGGGTGGTCTGATGGGTGATTTGTCCACTACGAATTCGACTCCCATCCACTGCAGTGAGGACCAGCGAGTGATCCAGGGGTTGCACAGGCAGGGCATGTTGGGTAACAAAAGAAGAAGAAAGGAAGTTTCCCGCTGCTCCAGAGTCCAATAGGGCCTGAACTCTTTTTCTCCCTTGGGGACACACAAGGGTAACCGGAATGGTGGAATCAGAAGAAGAGGGAGATGGAAGCAAGACTCCTAATCGGACCTCCCTCGGGGAGATTAGGAGCGGTCGTTTCCCGGCCGCAGCGGGCAGGAAGCCAATAAGTGAGCTGAGGAGCCACAGTACATGCATAGATTCTCTCGCCGTCTTCGGGACTTCTCTTCGAGAGAGAGACGGGAGCGGTTGATTTGCATGGGCTCATCTGTTGACACCGCAGGAGGCGGGGTTGGTTTGGAGGCTGGTGCGACATTGGAAGGAAATCGAGGGCGAAGGCGATCAGAGCGATTCCTCTCAAGTTGGCGTTCTTGGAGTCGCAGATCGACCTTGTTACATAATGAAATGAGTTCAGCCAGGGTGGAAGGAGAATCGCGAGTTGCTAACTCGTCCTTGATGCGCCCGGCTAGGCCGTTCCAGAAGGCAGAAACGAGAGCCTCTTCGTTCCATCTGAGTTCGGAAGCCAGGGTTTGAAATTGTACGACATATTGTCCCACTGGGCGACTGCCCTGACGAATCCTTAGGATCTCCGTGGCTGCGGAGGACACTCTGCCAGGCTCGTCGAAGATGCGACGGAAGGAGGCCACAAATTCTTCATAGTTATTGAGGATGGGATCCGCACGCTCCCAAAGGGGGGACACCCACTCCAGGGCTGGACCCGCCAGTAGGGACACAATGTAAGCCACCCGAGTCTTGGGAGAGGGGAAATTGGAAGGCTGGAGGGTAAAATGGACGTCACATTGATTCAGGAATCCTCGACACCCCCTCGGGGACCCGTCATATTTACTGGGGGTTGACAGGTGTAGCTGGTGAGGAGCAGCTGGCCCAGGGGGAGCAGCAGGGGCCGAAGCTCCGGAGGTTGGTGCTGCTGAAACTGAGGGAGCCGCCTGAGGTGATGACAAGGTCTGGAGAAATTGAGCCACTTGACGCTGGGTAGTCTCTACTTGTTCCAATCGAGCCATGATGCCTTGAAGAACATCCGTCATGGAGGCCTGCGCTTCACCCGATTCCATCGGGTCAGTGCAAACTGTCACGGCTAAAGGGCTGGATGGAGTCGTGTGGTGCACAGGAACCGGAGACGGACCAGGAGGAGTAGGATTGAAACGTGCAGGTTTAATAACGGATTTCATAAATGATAAACTTCACTCAAATACTTCTTTAAGTGACAGTTGGAATAAATTAAATAGAGTCCAGCACAATACTAATAACGGGCAGGGAAATCTGGAAACGTATACTTGGTGAGCCAGAGTACATAGATGAGGATCCGGAAGGAGGTTGATTTGATGACAGAAGAAATGGATCCGGATGACTGAAAGATGATGGAATGAATGAGTTTGAAGAAACGAGAATGAACAGGATTCCTTTGCAAAGTCTGTGACGTGTTTATTTCTCAGGATACAAACACCCGACCATCAAACCACAAGATGTTGTGAGAAAGAATGGTGGTCAGGGCCCCTTCCCTTTACAGTTATATACCTTTTACCAATAGCTGAGTGGCCACATTCAAAAAGGGATTTTACATAAAAGGAATTACCCTAACTAACCATTTAAAAATACATAGACATATATAGATGATTGACAAGTCTTCTGTAGGTTTTCAGTTCGCTGAGGTAATATTTGCACTGTCGTAGTAATGTATACTGGGGTATATTTGGATCGCCATATGACTTCTGACAGGAATAGAAAGTCCGTGCTGGTCAATAGGAGAAATGGTTTTTACAACTGATGCAACAATTAATATAATCATAAATCCATTTTATCAGTCCCCACTTTTTGCAGCAATTTAGAAATCATTTCTGAGTCCATTTTGTCTTTCAATAAAGGCTGCATATGTTTCAGTAGGCGGTGGACTATTTACTGTCATCATACGGATATCTGCAGTCTTAGAAGAGAACGCATTAGTGACTGTTGCATTTATTTTCTTTCCACACAAACGGAAGCATTTCAACACTTGAGGGATGCACAATGCATTAATAATCGTGTAACCTATTGTCTTGATTCATAAACCATTTTATTAGAATCTTACTACGAATAAACCCATGTATTATTCTTTCTTATGGATACTATATGTTCAGCTAAGTGTAAGTGAAAAGAAAATTGTTAATTATCACCCTATCTTTTCATCATTGTATCAATTATATAGTCAATCAATGGATATTAGTAATATTGTCAGTATGTAGGAACAATACGAATATGATAAATAGACTGTCGACTAATATCTTAGACTATTATACACATTAAACCAGTGTCATTAGCTTTAAATTACTTTTCTCTTCATTGAACCTTAAATCGTGAATTCACTTATAATATCGAATAGTTATTGTGCTTTTCTTAAGCAAAGATGTTTTACATTTAATTTAATATCAGTAGTATGTTGCACTCCAGAGACAATAAGGCCATTGTACTTATAATCACTTAGTGTGATTGAGACAATGTAAATTCTCAAACTATAGCAATTTAATCTATATCTATAGTAAATCTACTTTTGTGTAACATTATCTACGTCAGTAACCCTAGCTATGTGCAATGAACACAGACTAGAGAAGCTATTGGTAATACCAGGAAACTAACCAAATATCCATCGCTCACACCCACGCTCCAGGATTGGACAGCCTTTTCTACATGTATTTTTTATTTTTATTTGGAGCATGGAGTTCCAATGTGTTACAGTACTGGGTCTTATCTCAGATCTTCTCAGACCCTAAATAAGAATTCCACTTACTGTGTGTGGTTCTCCATTCTACCTTCCATCTGTTTTGACGGAGACCCAAATTTGGGTTCTGGCCTGCCTTATCAATGTGAGCACACGTGATCTTCACGGCACACACTATTGTCCTGAGGTGTAGTCTGTGAACAGGTCACAATTCCCCACACTTACCAATAGTTGCTCTGAAATAAGACAATATTTCTTTAGTATATATACAACTACCTTTTGACCATAGGATAATGTTTCACACAATAGATTTTATGTAAAATACTTCTGCAATCCTTATATCAGCAGATAATCCATTTTCCATTTCATAATGGATACTATTGTTACTGAATAACTTTTAATAATTGTCTCTGTACAGTGCAAATACTTACTTACTATTTTATACCCAATAGCAGTCTAGATGTTTCTATGAGGTAGCATAAGGCAAATCTTTTCTGTCTGACTATTTTGTAGATTTAACTTCATACTTTACATATTTTGGATTTTATTTATAAAACATTTAATAACATATAATCAATAATGTCTTACACATGATAAGCCCTAAACAAGGAATCTTATCAAGGCATATATACTTATTAAATAACACTTAGACATTATTTTTCCCATTTGTGTTCTGTAAATAACCATTATTTGAATGTGCATGGTTATTGTATAACAAAATAAAACATTTAAAACTGCACAGCAGCAGTTATGTCATTATAAAACTAAAAATATATTTATTACATATATCCCCTGTTTGTTTGCACTATGGTTCGCCCATGGAGCAAACAAACACTTAAGAAACATATTTTTATTTAAAAACAATTAGCGTGTAATCCACTAGCATAGTTATAAACCAATTAATCAAGAGATTGCATACCACAATTGTCAATATAGGCTATGACATTCATTCTAGTATCGATGTTTGCGAGGAAGCGGTATTACAACTAACGGTCAAGCTGTGATTGGTAGTGATGTTTCAACAGCTCAACTTAGTCTGAAGCCCTTAGACTGGGCCCTTTGAGGTGCTATAAAACACTTGTGGCACCTTATACATAAAATAATAATAATATAAATGATACAAAACAGACTATAAACTTCACAAGCTACACCTGAGCAGCTGTGCTCACAGATACAAGAATAATGACAAATGAATAAGGCAAAACCCAGAAAACTTATCTGGAGAGAACATACAAACTAAACACAGAACATAAAAATTCAACAAAATCCCAAAACAGGAATGAGCCACTCTGTGGCTTGTAACAGTGTTCATATTAGGCTATGAAGGATAAGTAGTCACATATGAAAAACAATAGTAATCCGTGTTTTGTTTTTACATTCTAAGCAATCTGTATACTAAGTCATTACACTAGTGATAGTCTAAAATTATACCATTGAACTTTTAAGTACTGTCAGTTCTAATTAAATGCACACATAATGTGTGTTAGTGTACATATCACCTATTTCTTGCTTTAAGGAAAAATTCTAGTAGAAATAATCAATGAAATATAAGAAATATCTTATCTGCAAACATAATGTAACTGTACTTTGCTTGTGAATTTAAAAAAAAGAGAACAGAAATAGCAGTCAGATCGTATTTCTATTTGACTGAGGAGACAGAAAAAACAAATGTTACTGTCACATAATGGTTTCAAAAACAAATTAAACATACAATATGAGATACTGATCAGATTTCTAAAGGAAAAAAAAAAACTTTTCAAATTTAGCGCTTTTACAGAATGGTGTTCAGCTAGCTTCAGCTTCCGTGCACGAGCAGTTGCCACAGATGTCACATGCTTTAACACAGAGAGACATCACTCAATTCACACACTGGTACTAAAAATAGTGCAGCACCGTGACCTGTTTGACCTGAGTTCTCACATGCAGTTGTTTAGATCAGTACATGCTCAAATGTTAAAACATTGCACTTACTGAATGTTTAAATACAGTTAAGTAGTAAAATTCACCAAATGCAGAGCATACAAAGGCATACGTAAGAATTAGGCATTCACATGAAACATTACAAATTACTTTAGACACATGACATAAACTTATGTCAAGATTTCTTAGATAATTTTAGTTTGTTACTTTTGAGCTCATGAGCGTAAACCAATACATTTGACTGTTTATTGGTAAAGGGAAAAAAAAACTGAATAAAGATATAAATGTACTTTCCTGGCCAGGATACATTTTCCCATTTTACCAAATTGCAGACTTCAAACATAAGTCATATTAGACATTTTTACTTTCTCAGATCATGTTGTTTGATCTGGGCACACATTTATGTATTCCTAGGATTTTAAAAACTTTAATTTCATTGTAACTAGTTACTTTAGTTGGCATGTTTTATCTGAATTTTTATACTGTCTGTCTTTAAGATACTTTAGTTTTTATAGTATTCAAATCTCTAAGCCTGCTGTTCTTTGAAGATTTTTAACTTGGTGTCAGATAACCTTTCTACGGACCAAGGAGCCTCCGTGTCACGTGTCCACGGAGTTCTAATTTTGGGACTACTCACTGTGCTATGGAGTGTAAATGTAGGAGAGGTATTTACATGTGGAGCGCTTGGAGCTACATTTTGTAATGCTTGGATTTGTTGTGTTAGCTGTTTGTAAGGAGAAGTGAGAAAATCGTCATCTTCGTCCTCCAAACACTCCACTACTTTTGAATTCATTACTTTATATGGCGGGGGAGTAACTAAGGTTAGTTCAGCATGTTGATCAGCTATTGTTTGCCATGCAGCAAGACATTCAGCCTCACGCCAACGTCCTTCTGCTAAAAGTAGTTCACGTAAACTTGCTATTTTTAAGGGATCAAAAGTTCCCTCAGGTGGCCACCAATTACCTGGGGGTTTAGGGTGTCTGATCCTTGTTATTTGGCACCAATTGTCCAAATAATTTAACATCATGGGGCCACCTTTCTGTAGCATTATTACAAGAGGACTATTTTCCTTTAAATCAGCTATTTTAATGCCTAATTTTTTTAAGTTTAGCTTTAATGCTTTTTTTAATAGTGAATTTATCTAAATTGCATTTTTGTATTGGATCTGTCTCCTTGTTATTATTACTGTCACCCATTTGTTACTACAATATTTTAAAATAGGCTGTGATGTTTATCTGATAATAAATAATTTCTGAATTACTGTATTCAGAACAATCCTGTTCACTTATCTGAGCAAGACGTCTCTTGCTCGGAATTATGAACCGTGGATTAAAGTTTCATAGGCTTTATGAACTGTCTAAGACTCAATCTTAGTGTTCAATATGAAACGTTAGCCTCTATTTAAGACACAAGAGTCCTAATACTAACGTTTAATTTCACAATGGCACGCACTGTGATATCTATTTATGTATTCCTTATTAACAGACTATAACCTATATCTTGTTAGTAACAGTAATAAGCTTAATTTTTAGGAAAAATAACCCACGTCACATGAATCTCTGTACATATATATATAGTGTGTACACATATCCATATATATATAGATATATAGTTATATATGTAGACACTTATACATATAAGTAAGTAGACGTGCTTCACATGCCGTCCATACACAAAACCTCTCTTACCATGACTTCAACATTAATTCAGCAAAAATATATAAAGATATCTTGCTTACCTATCTTTTGTTGAAAGTCAGGTATGAGAAGTAAAGTTGTAGGGAGAATGCAGACGTCCGGGGTTACCACTGAAGAAACGAGAATGAACAGGATTCCTTTGCAAAGTCTGTGACGTGTTTATTTCTCAGGATACAAACACCCGACCATCAAACCACAAGATGTTGTGAGAAAGAATGGTGGTCAGGGCCCCTTCCCTTTACAGTTATATACCTTTTACCAATAGCTGAGTGGCCACATTCAAAAAGGGATTTTACATAAAAGGAATTACCCTAACTAACCATTTAAAAATACATAGACATATATAGATGATTGACAAGTCTTCTGTAGGTTTTCAGTTCGCTGAGGTAATATTTGCACTGTCGTAGTAATGTATACTGGGGTATATTTGGATCGCCATATGACTTCTGACAGGAATAGAAAGTCCGTGCTGGTCAATAGGAGAAATGGTTTTTACAACTGATGCAACAATTAATATAATCATAAATCCATTTTATCAAGTTGTATGAAGGAGGACAGCGGGAAGCTGTGCAGGGTAATTCTGGGACACAAGCAGGAACAAGCACTAGGTAGGACTTGCAGCATTGGTGTCAGGAGAAAACTTCCTTGTAGCAAGATGCAGGGAGCAAGGCACCAGAGTCAGGAGAGAAAGAGCCAGGATCCGGGAATCAGCTAGGAGTTGTGAATGACTCCAAAGACTCATTGCACTGACACTGAACAGCCTAGGCAGATCCCCTATATCCCCAGGGGATGGCTGCCATTGGCTGTCAGCACAGGATGAGGAGGGAACCTCCACTCTGGGCCAATCTGTCTCCTGCCCTCAACCAAGATGGCGACGCCGGCCTCCCGGCACCACTACTGCTGCCATCCCTACCCAGAGCTGCCGCTACCCGCACACCGCAGACCGGAGCCTGCACACGCTAGCCGGCGGCGGGCGCGGACGGGTGAGTACTGTACCCGCCGCGCTCCGTCGCGGCTACGTGTGACACAGAATTTATTGAAGAAATTGGGTGGAAAGACCCGTGGCGTTTAAGGCACCCCGACCATCAGCAATTCTCCTGTTACTCGTCTTCCCATGGGACCTTTTCTAGAATCGATCTGATCCTGGTCTCTGAAAGACTCCTCAATAAGATTACACAAGTGGAATACAGGGCCCGCGGGATCTCTGATCATTCCCCAATGACCATACAGTTGGATTTAGAGGTGCAGACCGGCTTTCGGTATTGGAAATTGCAGCCGTTCTGGCTTGCCCAAATGGGGGAACAGGAGGAAATAGAGTGTATTATTGAGGAGTTTTTCGAGAGGAATGTGGGCTCAACTCTAAACATGTTTGTGTGGGATGCTTTTAAAGCATATCTACGTGGGGTCTTTATTAAAAAAATTGCTTTTTTGGAGAAAACCAATCGCCAGCGTGCAAATGAGCTAGAGGCCAAGATGACCAATCTAGAAAATAGATATCTATCTAACAAATCAGACCTTGCTAAAGCAGAGTGGCAGGGGGCCCAAAAAGAGTGGGTTGAGCACCTACAGGATACAACTTGCCGTAGGATGGTCACTGGGTCCCATAAATGGTACGCTAATTCAGATCGGGCTGGGAAACTTCTGGCTTATCTTATGAAACAAGAAAGCCCCTCCAACACAATCCCTATGATCAGACGGGAGTCTGGTGAAAAAGTGTCCAAAACTAGTGAGATAGTGGAGGTATTTTCTGCACACTTCGAGGGTGTTTATAAAACTAAAGTGAATCTGGGCAAGAAAGAAATTAGGGAGTATCTTGGGGGGATAGATATTAAAAAATTGTCTGACAGCTCACGGGAGATGTTGGAGGACCCTATAAGGTTGGAAGAAGTGCTTTTGGTTATACAGTCCCTTCCAGGGGGAAAAGCTCCTGGTTTGGATGGGCTACCTGGGGAAGTCTATCAGAAATACGCTAAGAAATTGGGACCACGGTTGTTGAGTGTCTTTCAGGACATGGAGGAGGAAGAGTGTTTACCGCCCTCAATGTCCGAGGCCTCAATAATAGTGCTTCCGAAGAGCGGTAAAGACGTGACCCAGGTGGACTCATTCCGCCCTATATCTTTAATTGCAACTGACGCTAAAATATATGCGAAGATCCTGGCAAATAGAGTGAAGAGAGTTATAGATCAAATCATCCATCCTGATCAAACAGGCTTCATGGAGGGTAAAGCCACTCTGATTAATATACGTAGGGCCTTTACATACCTTCAAAGTGTAGAACGGGAGGGATCGAGTGCGGTGCTCGCGTCTTTTGACGCGAACAAAGCATTCGATTCCGTGGAATGGGATTTTCTGTGGGGTGTATTACAGGCCTGTGGTTTCGGAAGCCAGTTTGTCAGGCGGGTTTCATTACTATATCAGAATCCGAAGGCCAGGATGACTATTAATGGGTACACCTCTCCCTCTTTCTCTCTCTCCAGAGGTACTCGCCAGGGATGTCCTCTGTCTCCCCTGCTGTTTGCAGTGGTGATGGAGCCCCTGGCATGCTTATTGAGATCGGCGCTGAGGAGAGAGACAGGGACCAGGTAGGAACTTGGTTTCTCTTTACGCTGATGATCTGATGGTGGGACTGGCAGAACCAAGGTTAGACTTGCCCAAGGTGATTAAGCTCATACAGGTTTATGGGGAACACTCTGGGTTGACAATGAATTGGACTAAGTCTAACTTTATTCAATTAGGTTCTAATGATAGTGAGAACTCTGACGATTTTGGCCAATTGAAAAGGGTAGAAAAATTTCGATATTTGGGAATTTGGTTTTCTAAAATATCAGCGGAGTTCATTTCTGAGAATGTTACCCCATTTATAAAAGATCTTAAGTCTAAATTTCGGTGTTGGAACAGGCTCCCTATTACCCAAATAGGTCGGGTAAACCTGGTTAAGATGGCAATTTTGCCAAGATTTGTATATATGATTCAACAATCCCCGGTGTATATTAAGGATGAGTACTTTAGGAAAATAAACAGTATGGTCTCATCATTTGTGTGGAGGGACAGGAGGCCTAGAATAAAATTGGACACTCTCTGTAGGGATAGGGAGAAGGGGGGTTTAGCTCTCCCAGACTTTAAAGTCTATTATATGGCTGCCCAAATGGTCCATATCTGTCCCTGGGTAAAGCGGGGGGAGGAGACAGTGGAGCTGCGGATTCTCATGGAGAATGCGGATCCAGAGGTTACCCCACTCCAGAGATTGACAGTGAGGAGGCTCCCTAGGGATTTGCCTCCAATTATCACCCAAGCTGTCAAGGTCTGGAGATGGGCATGCAAGTTAACAAAATACGAATCTCTGGATCCGGATACGCCAATCTTCTCCTTGCCTGCATTAAAGGATATAAAAGAACATCAGGGGGCGAAGATATGGAACGCATATGGACTTAGTTCTATAGGTCAATGGTATCACGAGGGGGTCTTAAAGGCTTATTCCCAATTACAATTGGAGTATAATCTACCAAGGGAAATGTTCTTCAGATATCTGCAAATCAGAAGTGCCCTGGGCCACGGTGGGGAGGCTGAGCTAGGGAACATGATAGAATCCCCCGTTAAGAAATTCATTAAACAACTAGGCCCGCGCAAACGTCTTTCTAAACTATATAGGTATCTCCATGCGTATGCGCATGAGGAAGAGCTGGTGGCCCTACGGTGTAAGTGGCTTCAAGATATACCCTATATAGATGAGCCGGGGTGGGAATTGGCAGTGGCTGGCCCAAAACATGCCACCAACTCCATGCGGATACAGCAGGTCCAATTCAATATCCTCCATAGGAGTTATTTAACTCCTGTAAGGTTAAAAAAAATAGCAGGTTCCCAGTCAGATAGGTGCCCGAAATGTGGTGAAGGAGAGGGTACCTTTTGGCATCTTCTGTGGTCATGCAGAAAGATAAGTTGGTTTTGGGACGGGGTCTGCGATATTATGGAGCAAATTGGTATCCCGCGGTTGCTTCTGAACGAAGGCAATCTAATTCTGGGGTTAGGGGAGGAAGGGGGTACAGGACAAGAAGTTAAGCAGTTGTTTAGGAACCTAGCAGCAGTAGCGAAAGTGATTATTGCCCGTCAATGGATGTCCTCAAAAGGCCCGGAGATAGTAGAATGGGTTAACGTTGTTAACTCGATCTATGAACACGAGAAATATACGTACGCCTCACGTGGCACGATTAAGAAATTCTATGCGGTGTGGGGCTATTGGAACCATTCACGTTATTATAAAATTGCAAAAATTAATTAGGTGGGTGTCAGTAAGTAATGCACAATTTAGCCATAAGTAGCTATCAGAATTTTCATTATAAAAACACTAATATAGATATAAATAAGTAAAGAAACAAGTAAATAGTTATCACGAATTATGAATAAGAGAAACACACGTACGCCTCAGGTGGCACGATTAAGAAATTCTATGAGGGGAGGGATTATTGGAACTAATCACGTCATTATAAAAGTGTTAAAATTAAATAGTCGGGTGTTAGTAAGTAAGCACAATTTAGCCACAAGTAGCCACTAGAATTTACATTATAAAAACACAAATATAGATATAAATAAGTAATTAAAAATAAATAAATTACCCATCACTGTATAGGATCAGGTGGTAGTGGAATATAGTATTGTCTTTTCGAGTTTATTTTTTTTTTTTTTTTTTTTTTCAATAGAGTAATTTTATTATTTTAAAGAAAGGCATTTACATTTCAAAAAGGAATAATAAACAAAAACATCAAGAATAGTTATCTTATGGATAATTCAATGTTATCATAACAATGAACAATGTTACTGTAAAAAAAAATATATATATATATATATATAAATACACCCAACACAAAAAAAAAAAAAAAAAAATATAATAATAATAATGTATTAAATACATAAATAAATATAATATATACTGTCCCATCCAACCCTGTTCCTTAAAATGAGAAATATCATCAAGAAAGAATATTTTCCTAGTGAAGTCATATAGTTTTGTAACGACTATTTGGCATCAGTGGCTGCAAATTCAAATAGTTGGACATTAGAACCATTCAGAATGTATCGGCATAAATTGAGTTAATCCATCGATGCCATACTTTATCATATTTAGACAATTTGCCCCTTAACATATATATATATTTTTCATGCTGTAAAGTAGAATTGACCAGCATCTTCCATTCTTTAAATAATGGACCTGACTGTGCCATCCAAGCGCGAGCTATACAAACCTTTGCTAGGGCAGTCAGGTTAATGACATACATAGTATCATCCCTATAAAGTAATTCAGCATCCCCTGCACCTAACAAACATACCCTGGGGGTAAGATAGTCCGACGGGATTCCTGTGACTATCAAAGCAGTCTTAATTTGTTTCCAAAATTTCTGAACTACAGGGCATACCCATATAAGGTGCCAAAAGCCACAATCCGCCCCTCTACATTTCGGACATTCAGCTGAATCTCTACCACCAAATTTGACCAAGCATTTTGGAGTCAAATATGTTTTATATAATATAAATAATTGAATCTGTTGAGTCCTAATTGAAGAAGTGGCAAGGGATGGAAATTCCCTAGCAGCATCCCATTCCATATCATTAAGGATACCCAGATCTGTCTCCCATCTTTGACGTTGAACCTGCATGGTATCTGTATGATATTCAGATATTAGGAAGGAATAGGCCACAGAAATACTCCTTTTCTCTCTCAAATTTAAAAGAAACTTTTTCAAAGGCGATGTAGCAATATTAGGGGGAGAATCTTCAAATTGAGCTTGTAGGGCATTTCTCAGTTGTAGATAATGACAAAAAAGTGTACTTGATAAATTAAATTCCGCCTGTAGTTGTTGGAATGTTTTCAAAATACCAGAATTATATAATTGACCTAATGTCTCAATTCCCCAAGGAGTCCAGACCTTGACACCAGAAATTTTCCTTAATTTTGGTAACCGACGGGAGTGCCAGAGAGGAGTGTCAGGGTCATAATCATAATATTTAAACAAGACTTGAATGTCTCGCCAAATTTTAAGGGCCTGTGTAAGAATAGGGGATCCTCTAATAGAGGTTTCACTACTCAAGAGTAATTGAAGCGGGGTTCTACCAGAAGCAGTATGCTGTATAAATGCCAAAGATAAAGGATCAGGTGATTCATCCTGTAACCATTGTCGAATATGTGTCATTTGCGAAGCGAAGTAATACAATTTAAAGTGTGGTAAAGCTAGCCCCCCCTCTACTTTTGTTCTAGTTAGATTATCAAGCCTAATTCTTGGACGTTTGTTTGCCCAAATTAAAGAGGAGATCAAGCCATTCAGTTTACGGAAAAAACTTGTAGGAATATACATTGGAGAATGCTGGACCACATATAAAATTTTTGGTTGTACAACCATTTTAATTAGATTCACTCTGCCTGTTACTGTTAGAGGCAGTTTACCCCAAGTTTTTGTTTTGTCTTGAAGATATGAAAGAATCGGTAGAAGATTCAATGAAAGATAATCTTTGTAATTATTTGTTATATTAATTCCTAAATATTTAAACTGATCAGTCCAGCATAACGGTAATGAAATTTTTGGCTCAGCTGGAGGACTACCTCTCAAAGGCATAATGAAGGATTTATTCCAATTAATTTCTAGTCCCGAAAATCTACCATAACTTTCCATAACCTTCAAAACCATGGGCATAGCGGATTCATAATCCTGTAAGAAGAGTAAGAGATCATCTGCATATAATGCAATTGTATCCATCCTTTTACCAATCCGCAACCCCACAATATCTGGATGGGCTCTAAGTATACAAGCTAGAGGCTCAATTGCCAGAGCAAAAAGGGATGGGGAAAGTGGACACCCTTGTCTAGTTCCTCTCTCGAGAGAGAAGGATGAGGATACAAAACCATTAACGGACAACCTTGCCGTAGGGGAAAAATATAATAGTTGTATCCATCTTAGATAATTAGGTCCAAAAGCCATCGATCTCATGACCTCCCACAGATACATCAACTCAACAGAATCGAAAGCCTTTCTAGCATCAAGTGAAACAATAACTGAATGTGTTTCACTTTCATGCAAAGCCTGAAGATGCATATATAATTTCCTTAGATTTATACTAGTCGATCTACCTGGCATAAAGCCAGATTGATCTTGATGTACAATAGAAGAAATTACTGCATTCAATCGTATAGCCAGCACCTTGGCCAGAATTTTTGCATCAGTTGGGATAAGGGATATTGGCCTATAAGAATCTGGGAATACAGGATCCTTTCCAGGTTTGGGAATTACAATGATAATCGCCTCTGACATTGAGTCAGGAAAAATATCATTAGCAAAAATACCATTGAATAATTTTAACAATCGTGGTGCATGTATTTCCAAATTACTCTTATATAATTCAATGGGGATGCCATCTGATCCAGGAGCCTTACCCCCAGGAAAAGATCCAATGGCCGCCTCAACTTCATCCACAGTAAATACAGCATCTAAACTTTCTCTAGCCTCATTTGATAGGACAGCAAGGTCTATCCCATTTAAATATAACTTCAGTTCCTCCTTCGTATAGTTAATACGTGACTGATAAATATCTTTATAGAAAGATAAAAATATATTCACTATATCTGGTGTATTAGTGGCCACTGAACCTGATTTATCCATCAAGCGGGCTATTGTTGATGCAGGGCGGTCAGAGTGTACTAAGTGTGCTAAATAGCTGCCCGTTCTGTCAGCATTTTGATAACTTCTATGTGAACTAAATACCATGCTTCGTAAGTTACGATCTTCCAAGTGTTTTAACCACGCGGCCCGTGCAGTTTCCCATAAAAGTTTGGAATCAGCCAAACCGTCGTTTATATATTGAGCCTCTAGTCTACAGCTCTCTGTTTCGAGCTCAGTTCCCTTTGACCTGTATGCTAACTTAAGGGCAGCTATACGTTGAATAAGAGTACCCCTTAAATATGCCTTATAGCAATCCCAAACTGTTGCCTGAGAAGCAGAATCTTCATTATCTACAAAGTATCCATCCCATAATTTTTCAAGATCAGCAAGTGACCCTATTTGTGAAAGCCAAAAAGGATGAAGCTTCCAGTATGACTGACCTCTTTGACACTCCACGTCTACCACCAAAGACAAGGGGCAATGATCGGACACTCCTCTGGCCTCATATTTTACTGCAACAACATTGGGTAGAAGTGCAGGTGACACTAGGGCTAGATCAATACGCGAAAAGGACTGGTAAGATGTAGAGAAACAAGAGTATTGGTGAACATTAGGATGTTTGTATCTCCACACATCAACCCATCCCAGATCATCTACATATTTGGCAAAGGGAGGCTTACTGCAGTTTGAGCCTATACCAGTATTTTTCCTCCATTTATCTATATTTGGGTCTAGTAAATTATTAAAATCGCCCATGCATATTACTGGGGTACTCGGATTTTGTGCAGTAAATGCTGCTGCCTTTTTAAGGACATCATAGGAGAACGGAGGCGGAATATAAATGGCTAAAATAAAAAAGGGCTGAGAACAAATTTTACAATCAATAAAGACATATCTACCCAATTCGTCAGTTTTTACGGAGTTCAGGAGAAATTCTACAGATCTTTTGACCAGTACTGATACCCCTCTAGAATACGAAGTATGTGAAGCGTGATATGCCCAACCCACCCAGGACTTACGCAATGCTAACAATTTGTTCCCCTCTAAGTGTGTCTCAGTAAGACACACCACGTCGGAGCCATACTGTTTTATCAATTTAAAAATAAGGGATCTTTTTATCTTATTATTTGCACCTCTGACATTCCATGTTAAAAAATTAATGCGAGTCATTGATGCGAGAAAACACCACTGTGAAGCCACTCATCGTTCAAGGCATTAGGACTGGTAGGACTATCATGTAAACTAGCTAAATGATTCATGTTTAAAAAATAATATCCCAAAATATTATTTTTTGTTTTTATCATCTCCATATATTATAAAATTGATATGCGCACTGTGGAGGATATAGAATAGGGTTCGAGCCCGAGGTAGGGGTTAAAATAACTCCCTAATGGGAGATGGGTTTTAGATGTGGTCAGCACAAGGGCAGCAGGTAGCGTGAGAGGACAGGGGCAGGAGTAAGCGGTCGGAAAAGATAAAGTATGGATAAAAAGGGGGGAACCAGAATAACCGTAGGAGAACAGGAAGTCGAGAGTCGTAACAAGGGATAGTATGGTTAATATTGGGACCCTCAGGATAAAGAGGGTGATAATATGCGTATTCTGTATGTGTGGAGATGCGTATGGATTGTGTGTCTGGGGGTTTGTGTGTCCTTGTCTCTTTTTTTTATTTTTTTTATTTTTGTTTCATTACATATGTATATGTGAATTGTAAATTCTGATTGTTCTTTGGATGAAAATTTTTTTTTATATTTGATGTTTTGCTATATGAAATACAAATAAAAACTCAATTAAAAAAAAATAAACTAATACAAAATGTATTAGTCTAAGAATTATTTAATATTGAATGTATCTTACATGACCTGCAGAAATTTTTACACAACTGTGGCAGTAACATTTGTTGTTAAAAGACAATAAAAATAAGCTATTCATACAATCTTCTAATATGAGTAAAATTACATTTCTTAATTAGTTTCAAGAGCATTGCAAAGTTAATAACATGACATTTCTTGACATTTGCATATGTATCAGTTGAACAAAACAATTTATTTCATAATTTGGAAATTCTAGGCTGAGGTGCAATTAGCATAATGTTACTTGAAAAGGACGGCTACATTGAAATTTCATGAAGCAAAGAAATCTATGGTTTAATTAGAAAAATGTATGCAGCAGTGCAGTTAGTACAATTTCGCTTGAAAAGGAAAGCCACATTGTGCAGTTTTGGTGAAATATCATCAATTGATTTGCGTTCGCGTTGTATGTACTCTATGGCAGTCTAAAGCGCTAGTAGTGTAGGGGTATCATGCAAGATTCCCATTTTTGCGACCCGGGTTCGAGTCCCGGCTAGCGCAGGAAACCGATTTTATGCTTTCTTTTAAACTAATACAAAATGTATTAGTCTAAGAATTATTTAATATTGAATGTATCTTACATGACCTGCAGAAATTTTTACACACAGAATTTTTTGACAACTGTGGCAGTAACATTTGTTGTTAAAAGACAATAAAAATAAGCTATTCATACAATCTTCTAATATGAGTAAAATTACATTTCTTAATTAGTTTCAAAAACATTGTAAAGTTAATAACATGACATTTCTTGACAGTTGTATATGTATCAGTTGAACAAAACAATATATTTCATAATTTGGGAATTCTAGACTGAGGTGCAATTAGCATAATGTTACTTGAAAAGGACGGCTACATTGAAATTTCATGAAGCAAAGAAATCTATGGTTTAATTAGAAAAATCTATGCAGCAGTGCAGTTAGTATAATTTCGATTGAAAAGGAAAGCCACATTGTGCAGTTTTGGTGAAATATCATCAATTGATTGGCGCTCGCATTGTATGTACTCTATGGCAGTCTAAAGCGCTAGTAGTGTAGGGGTATCATGCAAGATTCCCATTCTTGCGACCCGGGTTCGAGTCCCGGCTAGCGCAAGAAACAGATTTTATGCTTTCTTTCAAACTAATACAAAATGTATTAGTCTAAGAATTATTTAATATTGAATGTATCTTACATGACCTGCAGAAATTTTTACACACAGAATTTTTTGACAACTGTGGCAGTAACATTTGTTGTAAAAGACAATAAAAATAAGCTATTCATACAATCTTCTAATATGAGTAAAATTACATTTCTTAATTAGTTTCAAGAGCATTGCAAAGTTAATAACATGACATTTCTTGACATTTGCATATGTATCAGTTGAACAAAACAATTTATTTCATAATTTGGAAATTCTAGACTGAGGTGCAATTAGCATAATGTTACTTGAAAAGGACGGCTACATTGAAATTTCATGAAGCAAAGAAATCTATGGTTTAATTAGAAAAATCTATGCAGCAGTGCAGTTAGTACAATTTCGCTTAAAAAGGAAAGCCACATTGTGCAGTTTTGGTGAAATATAATCAATTGATTTGTGTTCGTGTTGTATGTACACTATGGCAGTATAAAGCGCTAGTAGTGTAGGGGTATCATGCAAGATTCCCATTCTTGCGACCCGGGTTCGAGTCCCGGCTAGCGCAGGAAACCGATTTTATGCTTTCTTTTAAACTAATACAAAATGTATTAGTCTAAGAATTATTTAATATTGAATGTATCTTACATGACATGTAGACATTTTTACACACAGAATTTTTTGACAACTGTGGAAGTAACATTTGTTGTTAAAAGACAATAAAAATAAGCTATTCATACAATCTTCTAATATGAGTAAAATTACATTTCTTAATTAGTTTTAAGAGCATTGCAAAGTTAATAACATGACATTTCTTGACATTTGTATATGTATCAGTTGAACAAAACAATATATTTCATAATTTGGGAATTCTAGACTGAGGTGCAATTAGCATAATGTTACTTGAAAAGGACAGCTATATTGAAATTTCATGAAGCAAAGAAATTTATGGTTTAATTAGAAAAATCTATGCAGCAGTGCAGTTAGTACAATTTCGCTTGAAAAGGAAAGCCACATTGTGCAGTTTTGGTGAAATATAATCAATTGATTTGTGTTCGCGTTGTATGTACACTATGGCAGTATAAAGCGCTAGTAGTGTAGGGGTATCATGCAAGATTCCCATTCTTGCGACCCGGGTTCGAGTCCCGGCTAGCGCAGAAAACAGATTTTAGGCTTCCTTTTAAACTAATACAAAATGTATTAGTCTAAGAATTATTTAATATTGAATGTATCTTACATGACCTGCAGAAATTTTTACACACAGAATTTTTTGACAACTGTGGCAGTAACATTTGTTGTTAAAAGACAATAAAAATAAGCTATTCATTCAATCTTCTAATATGAGTAAAATTACATTTCTTTATTAGTTTCAAGAGCATTGCAAAGTTAATAACATGACATTTCTTGACATTTGTATATGTATCAGTTGAACAAAACAATATATTTCATAATTTGGGAATTCTAGACTGAGGTGCAATTAGCATAATGTTACTTGAAAAGGACGGCTACATTGAAATTTCATGAAGCAAAGAAATCTATGGTTTAATTAGAAAAATCTATGCAGCGGTGCAGTTAGTACAATTTCGATTGAAAAGGAAAGCCACATTGTGCAGTTTTGGTGAAATATCATCAATTGATTTGCGCTCACATTGTATGTACTCTATGGCAGTCTAAAGCGCTAGTAGTGTAGGGGTATCATGCAAGATTCCCATTCTTGTGACCCGGGTTCGAGTCCCGGCTAGAGCAAGAAACCGATTTTATGCTTTCTTTTAAACTAATACAAAATGTATTAGTCTAAGAATTATTTAATATTGAATGTATCTTACATGACCTGCAGACATTTTTACACACAGAATTTTTTGACAACTGTGGCAGTAACATTTGTTGTTAAAAGACAATAAAAATAAGCTATTCATACAATCTTCTAATATGAGTAAAATTACATTTCTTAATTAGTTTCAAGAGCATTGCAAAGTTAATAACATGACATTTCTTGACATTTGTATATGTATCAGTTGAACAAAACAATATATTTCATAATTTGGGAATTCTAGACTGAGGTGCAATTAGCATAATGTTACTTGAAAAGGACAGCTACATTGAAATTTCATGAAGCAAAGAAATCTATGGTTTAATTAGAAAAATCTATGCAGCAGTGCAGTTAGTACAATTTTGCTTGAAAAGGAAAGCCACATTGTGCAGTTTTGGTGAAATATCATCAATTGATTTGCGTTCACGTTGCATGTACTCTATGGCAGTCTAAATCGCTAGTAGTATAGGGGTATCATGCAAGATTCCCATTCTTGCGACCCGGGTTCGAGTCCCGGCTAGCGCAGAAAACAGATTTTATGCTTTCTTTTAAACTAATACAAAATGTATTAGTCTAAGAATTATTTAATATTGAATGTATCTTACATGACCTGCAGAAATTTTTACACACAGAATTTTTTGACAACTGTGGCAGTAACATTTGTTGTTAAAAGACAATAAAAATAAGCTATTCTTACAATCTTCTAATATGAGTAAAATTACATTTCTTAATTAGTTTCAAGAGCATTGCAAAGTTAATAACATGACATTTCTTGACATTTGCATATGTATCAGTTGAACAAAACAATTTATTTCATAATTTGGAAATTCTAGACTAAGGTGCAATTAGCATAATGTTACTTGAAAAGGACGGCTACATTGAAATTTCATGAATCAAAGAAATCTATGGTTTAATTAGAAAAATGTATGCAGCAGTGCAGTTAGTACAATTTCGCTTGAAAAGGAAAGCCACATTGTGCAGTTTTGGTGAAATATAATCAATTGATTTGTGTTCGCGTTGTATGTACACTAAGGCAGTCTAAAGCGCTAGTAGTGTAGGGGTATCATGCAAGATTCCCATTCTTGTGACCCGGGTTCGAGTCCCGGCTAGCGCAAGAAACAGATTTTAAGCTTTCTTTCAAACTAATACAAAATGTATTAGTCTAAGAATTATTTAATATTGAATGTATCTTACATGGCCTGCAGAAATTTTTACACACAGAATTTTTTGACAACTGTGGCAGTAACATTTGTTGTAAAAGACAATAAAAATAAGCTATTCATACAATCTTCTAATATGAGTAAAATTACATTTCTTAATTAGTTTCAAGAGCATTGCAAAGTTAATAACATGAAATTTCTTGACATTTGCATATGTATCAGTTGAACAAAACAATTTATTTCATAATTTGGAAATTCTAGACTGAGGTGCAATTAGCATAATGTTACTTGAAAAGGACGGCTACATTGAAATTTCATGAAGCAAAGAAATCTATGGTTTAATTAGAAAAATCTATGCAGCAGTGCAGTTAGTACAATTTCGCTTAAAAAGGAAAGCCACATTGTGCAGTTTTGGTGAAATATAATCAATTGATTTGTGTTCGTGTTGTATGTACATTATGGCAGTATAAAGCGCTAGTAGTGTAGGGGTATCATGCAAGATTCCCATTCTTGCGACCCGGGTTCGAGTCCCGGCTAGCGCAGGAAACCCATTTTATGCTTTCTTTTAAACTAATACAAAATGTATTAGTCTAAGAATTATTTAATATTGAATGTATCTTACATGACATGTAGACATTTTTACACACAGAATATTTTGACAACTGTGGCAGTAACATTTGTTGTTAAAAGACAATAAAAATAAGCTATTCATACAATCTTCTAATATGAGTAAAATTACATTTCTTAATTAGTTTTAAGAGCATTGCAAAGTTAATAACATGACATTTCTTGACATTTGTATATGTATCAGTTGAACAAAACAATATATTTCATAATATGGGAATTCTAGACTGAGGTGCAATTAGCATAATGTTACTTGAAAAGGACGGCTACATTGAAATTTCATGAAGCAAAGAAATCTATGGTTTAATTAGAAAAATCTATGCAGCAGTGCAGTTAGTACAATTTCGCTTGAAAAGGAAATATCATCAATTGATTTGCGCTCGCATTGTATGTACACTATGGCAGTCTAAAGCGCTAGTAGTGTAGGGGTATCATGCAAGATTCCCATTCTTGTGACCCGGGTTCGAGTCCTGGCTAGCGCAAGAAACAGATTTTAAGCTTTCTTTCAAACTAATACAAAATGTATTAGTCTAAGAATTATTTAATATTGAATGTATCTTACATGACCTGCAGAAATTTTTACACACAGAATTTTTTGACAACTGTGGCAGTAACATTTGTTGTAAAAGACAATAAAAATAAGCTATTCATACAATCTTCTAATATGAGTAAAATTACATTTCTTAATTAGTTTCAAGAGCATTGCAAAGTTAATAACATGACATTTCTTGACATTTGCATATGTATCAGTTGAACAAAACAATTTATTTCATAATTTGGAAATTCTAGACTGAGGTGCAATTAGCATAATGTTACTTGAAAAGGACGGCTACATTGAAATTTCATGAAGCAAAGAAATCTATGGTTTAATTAGAAAAATCTATGCAGCAGTGCAGTTAGTACAATTTCGCCTAAAAAGGAAAGCCACATTGTGCAGTTTTGGTGAAATATAATCAATTGATTTGTGTTCGTGTTGTATGTACACTATGGCAGTATAAAGCGCTAGTAGTGTAGGGGTATCATGCAAGATTCCCATTCTTGCGACCCGGGTTCGAGTCCCGGCTAGCACAGGAAACCGATTTTATGCTTTCTTTTAAACTAATACAAAATGTATTAGTCTAAGAATTATTTAATATTGAATGTATCTTACATGACATGTAGACATTTTTACACACAGAATATTTTGACAACTGTGGCAGTAACATTTGTTGTTAAAAGACAATAAAAATAAGCTATTCATACAATCTTCTAATATGAGTAAAATTACATTTCTTAATTAGTTTTAAGAGCATTGCAAAATTAATAACATGACATTTCTTGACATTTGTATATGTATCAGTTGAACAAAACAATATATTTCATAATTTGGGAATTCTAGACTGAGGTGCAATTAGCATAATGTTACTTGAAAAGGACGGCTACATTGAAATTTCATGAAGCAAAGAAATCTATGGTTTAATTAGAAAAATCTATGCAGCAGTGCAGTTAGTACAATTTCGCTTGAAAAGGAAAGCCACATTGTGCAGTTTTGGTGAAATATCATCAATTGATTTGCGTTCGCATTGTATGTACTCTATGGCAGTCTAAAGCGCTAGTAGTGTAGGGGTATCATGCAAGATTCCCATTCTTGCGACCCGGGTTTGAGTCCCGGCTAGCGCAAGAAACTGATTTTATGCTTTCTTTTAAACTAGTACAAAATGTATTAGTCTAAGAATTATTTAATATTGAATGTATCTTACATGACCTGCAGACATTTTTACACACAGAATTTTTTGACAACTGTGGCAGTAACATTTGTTGTTAAAAGACAATAAAAATAAGCTATTCATACAATATCCTAACATGAGTAAAATTACAATTCTTAATTAGTTTCAAGAGCATTGCAAAGTTAATAACATGACATTTCTTGACATTTGTATATGTATCAGTTGAACAAAACAATATATTTCATAATTTGGGAATTCTAGACTGAGGTGCAATTAGCATAATGTTACTTGAAAAGGACAGCTACATTGAAATTTCATGAAGCAAAGAAATCTATGGTTTAATTAGAAAAATATATGCAGCAGTGCAGTTAATACAATTTTGCTTGAAAAGGAAAGCCACATTGTGCAGTTTTGGTGAAATATCATCAATTGATTTGCGTTCACATTGCATGTACTCTATGGCAGTCTAAATCGCTAGTAGTGTAGGGGTATCATGCAAGATTCCCATTCTTGCGACCCGGGTTCGATTCCCGGCTAGCGCAGGAAACACATTTTATGCTTTCTTTTAAACTAATACAAAATGTATTAGTCTAAGAATTATTTAATATTGAATGTATCTTACATTACCTGCAGACATTTTTACACACAGAATTTTTTGACAACTGTGGCAGTAACATTTGTTGTTAAAAGACAATAAAAATAAGCTATTCATACAATCTTCTAATATGAGTAAAATTACATTTCTTAATTAGTTTCAAGAGCATTGCAAAGTTAATAACATGACATTTCTTGACATTTGTATATGTATCAGTTGTACAAAACAATATATTTCATAATTTGGGAATTCTAGACTGAGGTGCAATTAGCATAATGTTACTTGAAAAGGACGGCTACATTGAAATTTCATGAAGCAAAGAAATCTATGGTTTAATTAGAAAAATCTATGCAGCAGTGCAGTTAGTACAATTTCGCTTGAAAAGGAAAGCCACATTGTGCAGTTTTGGTGAAATATCATCAATTGATTTGCGTTCGCGGTGTATGTACTCTATGGCAGTCTAAAGCGCTAGTAGTGTAGGGGTATCATGCAAGATTCCCATTCTTGCGACCCGGGTTCGATTCCCGGCTAGCGCAGGAAACACATTTTATGCTTTCTTTTAAACTAATACAAAATGTATTAGTCTAAGAATTATTTAATATTGAATGTATCTTACATTACCTGCAGACATTTTTACACACAGAATTTTTTGACAACTGTGGCAGTAACATTTGTTGTTAAAAGACAATAAAAATAAGCTATTCATACAATCTTCTAATATGAGTAAAATTACATTTCTTAATTAGTTTCAAGAGCATTGCAAAGTTAATAACATGACATTTCTTGACATTTGTATATGTATCAGTTGAACAAAACAATATATTTCATAATTTGGGAATTCTAGACTGAGGTGCAATTAGCATAATGTTACTTGAAAAGGACGGCTACATTGAAATTTCATGAAGCAAAGAAATCTATGGTTTAATTAGAAAAATCTATGCAGCAGTGCAGTTAGTACAATTTCGATTGAAAAGGAAAGCCACATTGTGCAGTTTTGGTGAAATATCATCAATTGATTTGCGTTCGCGGTGTATGTACTCTATGGCAGTCTAAAGCGCTTGTAGCGTAGGGGTATCATGCAAGATTCCCGTTCTTGCGACCCCGGTTCGATTCCCGGCTAGCGCAGGAAACACATTTTATGCTTTCTTTTAAACTAATACAAAATGTATTAGTCTAAGAATTATTTAATATTGAATGTATCTTACATTACCTGCAGAAATTTTTACACACAGAATTTTTTGACAACTGTGGCAGTAACATTTGTTGTTAAAAGACAATAAAAATAAGCTATTCATACAATCTTCTAATATGAGTAAAATTACATTTCTTAATTAGTTTCAAGAGCATTGCAAAGTTAATAACATGACATTTCTTGACATTTGTATATGTATCAGTTGAACAAAACAATATATTTCATAATTTGGGAATTCTAGACTAAGGTGCAATTAGCATAATGTTACTTGAAAAGGACGGCTACATTGAAATTTCATGAAGCAAAGAAATCTATGGTTTAATTAGAAAAATCTATGCAGCGGTGCAGTTAGTACAATTTCGCTTGAAAAGGAAAGCCACATTGGGCAGTTTTGGTGAAATATCATCAATTGATTTGTGTTCGCGTTGTATGTACTCTATGGCAGTCTAAAGCGCTAGTAGTGTAGGGGTATCATGCAAGATTCCCATTCTTGCGACCCGGGTTTGAGTCCCGGCTAGCGCAAGAAACTGATTTTATGCTTTCTTTTAAACTAGTACAAAATGTATTAGTCTAAGAATTATTTAATATTGAATGTATCTTACATGACCTGCAGACATTTTTACACACAGAATTTTTTGACAACTGTGGCAGTAACATTTGTTGTTAAAAGACAATAAAAATAAGCTATTCATACAATATCCTAACATGAGTAAAATTACAATTCTTAATTAGTTTCAAGAGCATTGCAAAGTTAATAACATGACATTTCTTGACATTTGTATATGTATCAGTTGAACAAAACAATATATTTCATAATTTGGGAATTCTAGACTGAGGTGCAATTAGCATAATGTTACTTGAAAAGGACAGCTACATTGAAATTTCATGAAGCAAAGAAATCTATGGTTTAATTAGAAAAATATATGCAGCAGTGCAGTTAATACAATTTTGCTTGAAAAGGAAAGCCACATTGTGCAGTTTTGGTGAAATATCATCAATTGATTTGCGTTCACATTGCATGTACTCTATGGCAGTCTAAATCGCTAGTAGTGTAGGGGTATCATGCAAGATTCCCATTCTTGCGACCCGGGTTCGATTCCCGGCTAGCGCAGGAAACACATTTTATGCTTTCTTTTAAACTAATACAAAATGTATTAGTCTAAGAATTATTTAATATTGAATGTATCTTACATTACCTGCAGACATTTTTACACACAGAATTTTTTGACAACTGTGGCAGTAACATTTGTTGTTAAAAGACAATAAAAATAAGCTATTCATACAATCTTCTAATATGAGTAAAATTACATTTCTTAATTAGTTTCAAGAGCATTGCAAAGTTAATAACATGACATTTCTTGACATTTGTATATGTATCAGTTGTACAAAACAATATATTTCATAATTTGGGAATTCTAGACTGAGGTGCAATTAGCATAATGTTACTTGAAAAGGACGGCTACATTGAAATTTCATGAAGCAAAGAAATCTATGGTTTAATTAGAAAAATCTATGCAGCAGTGCAGTTAGTACAATTTCGCTTGAAAAGGAAAGCCACATTGTGCAGTTTTGGTGAAATATCATCAATTGATTTGCGTTCGCGGTGTATGTACTCTATGGCAGTCTAAAGCGCTAGTAGTGTAGGGGTATCATGCAAGATTCCCATTCTTGCGACCCGGGTTCGATTCCCGGCTAGCGCAGGAAACACATTTTATGCTTTCTTTTAAACTAATACAAAATGTATTAGTCTAAGAATTATTTAATATTGAATGTATCTTACATTACCTGCAGACATTTTTACACACAGAATTTTTTGACAACTGTGGCAGTAACATTTGTTGTTAAAAGACAATAAAAATAAGCTATTCATACAATCTTCTAATATGAGTAAAATTACATTTCTTAATTAGTTTCAAGAGCATTGCAAAGTTAATAACATGACATTTCTTGACATTTGTATATGTATCAGTTGAACAAAACAATATATTTCATAATTTGGGAATTCTAGACTGAGGTGCAATTAGCATAATGTTACTTGAAAAGGACGGCTACATTGAAATTTCATGAAGCAAAGAAATCTATGGTTTAATTAGAAAAATCTATGCAGCAGTGCAGTTAGTACAATTTCGATTGAAAAGGAAAGCCACATTGTGCAGTTTTGGTGAAATATCATCAATTGATTTGCGTTCGCGGTGTATGTACTCTATGGCAGTCTAAAGCGCTTGTAGCGTAGGGGTATCATGCAAGATTCCCGTTCTTGCGACCCCGGTTCGATTCCCGGCTAGCGCAGGAAACACATTTTATGCTTTCTTTTAAACTAATACAAAATGTATTAGTCTAAGAATTATTTAATATTGAATGTATCTTACATTACCTGCAGAAATTTTTACACACAGAATTTTTTGACAACTGTGGCAGTAACATTTGTTGTTAAAAGACAATAAAAATAAGCTATTCATACAATCTTCTAATATGAGTAAAATTACATTTCTTAATTAGTTTCAAGAGCATTGCAAAGTTAATAACATGACATTTCTTGACATTTGTATATGTATCAGTTGAACAAAACAATATATTTCATAATTTGGGAATTCTAGACTAAGGTGCAATTAGCATAATGTTACTTGAAAAGGACGGCTACATTGAAATTTCATGAAGCAAAGAAATCTATGGTTTAATTAGAAAAATCTATGCAGCGGTGCAGTTAGTACAATTTCGCTTGAAAAGGAAAGCCACATTGGGCAGTTTTGGTGAAATATCATCAATTGATTTGTGTTCGCGTTGTATGTACTCTATGGCAGTCTAAAGCGCTAGTAGTGTAGGGGTATCATGCAAGATTCCCATTCTTGCGACCCGGGTTCGAGTCCCGGCTAGCGCAGGAAACCGATTTTATGCTTTCTTTTAAACTAATACAAAATGTATTAGTCTAAGAATTATTTAATATTGAATGTATCTTACATGACCTGCAGAAATTTTTACACACAGAATTTTTGGTACTTGTGAGTTATCTGGGCGCCCGATTTTTTGATTGTATGCCTTAAGTTAAGGCATACAATCAGATGCGATGCGATATCGCATCGCATCGCATCGCATGCGACCATCGGATGCGATGACCCGATTTTTCCATAGGAATCAATGTTAAAATGATTCCTATGGAAAAAGGGGTCCTTTTCATACCCCTACTATCCAAGTGGGCATGGAGTTGGATATAAACCTGTGGCGAGCGTAGCGAGCCACCGAGCCCGAAGCGTGGCGAGCGTAGCGAGCCCCGCGAGGGGACGGTATTCAGGTTTATATCCAACTCCATGCCCACTTGGATAGTAGGGGTATGAAAAGAACCCCTTTTTCCCATTGAATTCCATGTTAAAATGGACTCAGTCCATTTTAACATTGATTCCTATGGAAAAATCAGGTCATCGCATCGCATCGCATCGCATCGCATCCGATGGTCGCATGCGATGCGATGCGATGTGCCCGATCCGACCCGATTTAGAAATCGGGCGCCCAGATAACTCACAAGTACCGAATTTTTTGACAACTGTGGCAGTAACATTTGTTGTTAAAAGACAATAAAAATAAGCTAATTATACAATCTTCTAATATGAGTAAAATTACATTTCTTAATTAGTTTCAAGAGCATTGCAAAGTTAATAACATGACATTTCTTGACATTTGTATATGTATCAGTTGAACAAAACAATATATTTCATAATTTGGGAATTCTAGACTGAGGTGCAATTAGCATAATGTTACTTGAAAAGGACGGCTACATTGAAATTTCATGAAGCAAAGAAATCTATGGTTTAATTAGAAAAATCTATGCAGCAGTGCAGTTAGTACAATTTCGCTTGAAAAGGAAAGCCACATTGTGCAGTTTTGGTGAAATATCATCAATTGATTTGCATTCGTGTTGTATGTACTCTACAGCAGTCTAAAGCGCTAGTAGTGTAGGGGTATCATGCAAGATTCCCATTCTTGCGACCCGGGTTCGAGTCCCGGCTAGCGCAGGAAACCGATTTTATGCTTTCTTTTAAACTAATACAAAATGTATTAGTCTGAGAATTATTTAATATTGAATGTATCTTACATGACCTGCAGAAATTTTTACACACAGAATTTTTTGACAACTGTGGCAGTAACATTTGTTGTTAAAAGACATTAAAAATAAGCTATTCATACAATCTTCTAATATGAGTAAAATTACATTTCTTAATTAGTTTCAAGAGCATTGCAAAGTTAATAACATGACATTTCTTGACATTTGTATATGTATCAGTTGAACAAAACAATATATTTCATAATTTGGGAATTCTAGACTGAGGTGCAATTAGCATAATGTTACTTGAAAAGGACGGCTACATTGAAATTTCATGAAGCAAAGAAATCTATGGTTTAATTAGAAAAATCTATGCAGCAGTGCAGTTAGTACAATTTCGCTTGAAAAGGAAAGCCACATTGTGCAGTTTTGGTGAAATATCATCAATTGATTTGCATTCGCGTTGTATGTACTCTACAGCAGTCTAAAGCACTAGTAGTGTAGGGGTATCATGCAAGATTCCCATTCTTGCGACCCGGGTTCGAGTCCCGGCTAGCGCAGGAAACAGATTTTATGCTTTCTTTTAAACTAATACAAAATGTATTAGTCTGAGAATTATTTAATATTGAATGTATCTTACATGACCTGCAGAAATTTTAACACACAGAATTTTTTGACAACTGTGGCAGTAACATTTGTTGTTAAAAGACAATAAAAATAAGCTAAATAAGCTAATTATACAATCTTCTAATATGAGTAAAATTACATTTCTTAATTAGTTTCAAGAGCATTGTAAAGTTAATAACATGACATTTCTTGACATTTGTATATGTATCAGTTGAACAAAACAATATATTTCATAATTTGGGAATTCTAGACTGAGGTGCAATTAGCATAATGTTACTTGAAAAGGACGGCTACATTGACATTTCATGAAGCAAAGAAATCTATGGTTTAATTAGAAAAATCTATGCAGCAGTGCAGTTAGTACAATTTCGCTTGAAAAGGAAAGCCACATTGTGCAGTTTTGGTGTAATATCATCAATTGATTTGCGTTCGCGATGTATGTACTCTATGGCAGTCTAAAGCGCTAGTAGTGTAGGGGTATCATGCAAGATTCCCATTCTTGCGACCCGGGTTCGAGTCCCAGCTAGCGCAAGAAACAGATTTTATGCTTTCTTTTAAACTAATACAAAATGTATTAGTCTGAGAATTATTTAATATTGAATGTATCTTACATGACCTGCAGAAATTTTTACACACAGAATTTTTGGACAACTGTGGCAGTAACATTTGTTGTTAAAAGACAATAAAAATAAGCTATTCATACAATCTTCTAATATGAGTAAAATTACATTTCTTAATTAGTTTCAAGAGCATTGCAAAGTTAATAACATGACATTTCTTGACATTTGTATATGTATCAGTTGAACAAAACAATATATTTCATAATTTGGGAATTCTAGACTGAGGTGCAATTAGCATAATGTTACTTGAAAAGGACGGCTACATTGAAATTTCATGAAGCAAAGAAATCTATGGTTTAATTAGAAAAATCTATGCAGCAGTGCAGTTAGTACAATTTCGCTTGAAAAGGAAAGCCACATTGTGCAGTTTTGGTGAAATATCATCAATTGATTTGCGTTCGCATTGTATGTACTCTATGGCAGTCTAAAGCGCTAGTAGTGTAGGGGTATCATGCAAGATTCCCCTTTTTGCGACCCAGGTTCGAGTCCCGGCTAGCGCAGTAAACCGATTTTATGCTTTCTTTTAAACTAATACAAAATGTATTAGTCTAAGAATTATTTAATATTGAATGTATCATACATGACCTGCAGAAATTTTTACACACAGAATTTTTTGACAACTGTGGCAGTAACATTTGTTGTTAAAAGACAATAAAAATAAGCTATTCATACAATCTTCTAATATGAGTAAAATTACATTTCTTAATTAGTTTCAAGAGCATTGCAAAGTTAATAACATGACATTTCTTGACATTTGTATATGTATCAGTTGAACAAAACAATATATTTCATAATTTGGGAATTCTAGACTGAGGTGCAATTAGCATAATGTTACTTGAAAAGGACGGCTACATTGAAATTTCATGAAGCAAAGAAATCTATGGTTTAATTAGAAAAATCTATGCAGCAGTGCAGTTAGTACAATTTCGCTTGAAAAGGAAAGCCACATTGTGCAGTTTTGGTGAAATATCATCAATTGATTTGCGTTCGCGGTGTATGTACTCTATGGCAGTCTAAAGCGCTAGTAGTGTAGGGGTATCATGCAAGATTCCCATTCTTGCGACCCGGGTTTCGATTCCCGGCTAGCGCAGGAAACACATTTTATGCTTTCTTTTAAACTAATACAAAATGTATTAGTCTAAGAATTATTTAATATTGAATGTATCTTACATTACCTGCAGATATTTTTACACACAGAATTTTTTGACAACTGTGGCAGTAACATTTGTTGTTAAAAGACAATAAAAATAAGCTATTCATACAATCTTCTAATATGAGTAAAATTACATTTCTTAATTAGTTTCAAGAGCATTGCAAAGTTAATAACATGACATTTCTTGACATTTGTATATGTATCAGTTGAACAAAACAATATATTTCATAATTTGGGAATTCTAGACTGAGGTGCAATTAGCATAATGTTACTTGAAAAGGACGGCTACATTGAAATTTCATGAAGCAAAGAAATCTATGGTTTAATTAGAAAAATCTATGCAGCAGTGCAGTTAGTACAATTTTGATTGAAAAGGAAAGCCACATTGTGCAGTTTTGGTGAAATATCATCAATTGATTTGCGTTCGCGGTGTATGTACTCTATGGCAGTCTAAAGCGCTAGTAGTGTAGGGGTATCATGCAAGATTCCCATTCTTGCGACCCGGGTTCGATTCCCGGCTAGCGCAGGAAACACATTTTATGCTTTCTAAAGCGCTAGTAGTGTAGGGGTATCATGCAAGATTCCCATTCTTGCGACCCGGGTTCGAGTCCCGGCTAGCGCAGGAAACCGATTTTATGCTTTCTTTTAAACTAATACAAAATGTATTAGTCTAAGAATTATTTAATATTGAATGTATCTTACATGACCTGCAGAAAATTTTACACACAGAATTTTTTGACAACTGTGGCAGTAATATTTGTTGTTAAAAGACAATAAAAATAAGCTATTCATACAATCTTCTAATATGAGTAAAATTACATTTCTTAATTAGTTTCAAGAGCATTGCAAAGTTAATAACATGACATTTCTTGACATTTGTATATGTATCAGTTGAACAAAACAATATATTTCATAATTTGGGAATTCTAGACTGAGGTGCAATTAGCATAATGTTACTTGAAAAGGACGGCTACATTGACATTTCATGAAGCAAAGAAATCTATGGTTTAATTAGAAAAATCTATGCAGCAGTGCAGTTAGTACAATTTCGCTTGAAAAGGAAAGCCACATTGTGCAGTTTTGGTGAAATATCATCAATTGATTTGCGTTCGCGATGTATGTACTCTATGGCAGTCTAAAGCGCTAGTAGTGTAGGGGTATCATGCAAGATTCCCATTCTTGCGACCCGGGTTCGAGTCCCGGCTAGCGCAGGAAACAGATTTTATGCTTTCTTTTAAACTAATACAAAATGTATTAGTCTGAGAATTATTTAATATTGAATGTATCTTACATGACCTGCAGAAATTTTTACACACAGAATTTTTTGACAACTGTGGCAGTAACATTTGTTGTTAAAAGACAATAAAAATAAGCTATTCATACAATCTTCTAATATGAGTAAAATTACGTTTCTTAATTAGTTTCAAGAGCATTGCAAAGTTAATAACATGACATTTCTTGACATTTGTATATGTATCAGTTGAACAAAACAATATATTTCATAATTTGGGAATTCTAGACTGAGGTGCAATTAGCATAATGTTACTTGAAAAGGACGGCTACATTGAAATTTCATGAAGCAAAGAAATCTATGGTTTAATTAGAAAAATCTATGCAGCAGTGCAGTTAGTACAATTTCGATTGAAAAGGAAAGCCACATTGTGCAGTTTTGGTGAAATATCATCAATTGATTTGCGTTCGCATTGTATGTACTCTATGACAGTCTAAAGCGCTAGTAGTGTAGGGGTATCATGCAAGATTCCCATTCTTGTTACTCGGGTTCGAGTCCCGGCTAGCGCAAGAAACAGATTTTATGCTTTCTTTTAAACTAATACAAAATGTATTAGTCTAAGAATTATTTAATATTGAATGTATCTTACATGACCTGCAGAAATTTTTACACACAGAATTTTTTGACAACTGTGGCAGTAACATTTGTTGTAAAAGACAATAAAAATAAGCTATTCATACAATCTTCTAATATGAGTAAAATTACATTTCTTAATTAGTTTCAAGAGCATTGCAAAGTTAATAACATGACATTTCTTGACATTTGCATATGTATCAGTTGAACAAAACAATTTATTTCATAATTTGGAAATTCTAGACTGAGGTGCAATTAGCATAATGTTACTTGAAAAGGACGGCTACATTGAAATTTCATGAAGCAAAGAAATCTATGGTTTAATTAGAAAAATCTATGCAGCAGTGCAGTTAGTACAATTTCGCTTGAAAAGGAAAGCCACATTGTGCAGTTTTGGTGAAATATCATCAATTGATTTGCATTCGCGTTGTATGTACTCTACAGCAGTCTAATGCGCTAGTAGTGTAGGGGTATCATGCAAGATTCCCATTCTTGCGACCCGAGTTCGAGTCCCGGCTAGCGCAGGAAACCGATTTTATGCTTTCTTTTAAACTAATACAAAATGTATTAGTCTGAGAATTATTTAATATTGAATGTATCTTACATGACCTGCAGAAATTTTTACACACAGAATTTTTTGACAACTGTGGCAGTAACATTTGTTGTTAAAAGACAATAAAAATAAGCTATTCATACAATCTTCTAATATGAGTAAAATTACATTTCTTAATTAGTTTCAAGAGCATTGCAAAGTTAATAACATGACATTTCTTGACATTTGTATATGTATCAGTTGAACAAAACAATATATTTCATAATTTGGGAATTCTAGACCGAGGTGCAATTAGCATAATGTTACTTGAAAAGGACGGCTACATTGAAATTTCATGAAGCAAAGAAATCTATGGTTTAATTAGAAAAATCTATGCAGCAGTGCAGTTAGTACAATTTCGCTTTAAAAGGAAAGCCACATTGTGCAGTTTTGGTGAAATATCATCAATTGATTTGCATTTGCGTTGTATGTACTCTATGGCAGTCTAAAGCGCTAGTAGTGTAGGGGTATCATGCAAGATTCCCATTCTTGCGACCCGGGTTCGAGTCCCGGCTAGCGCAGGAAACCGATTTTATGCTTTCTATTTAAACTAATACAAAATGTATTAGTCTAAGAATTATTTAATATTGAATGTATCTTACATGACCTGCAGACATTTTTACACACAGAATTTTTTGACAACTGTGGCAGTAACATTTGTTGTTAAAAGACAATAAAAATAAGCTATTCATACAATCTTCTAATATGAGTAAAATTACATTTCTTAATTAGTTTCAAGAGCATTTCAAAGTTAATAACATGACATTTCTTGACATTTGTATATGTATCAGTTGAACAAAACAATATATTTCATAATTTGGGAATTCTAGACTGAGGTGCAATTAGCATAATGTTACTTGAAAAGGACAGCTACATTGAAATTTCATGAAGCAAAGAAATCTATGGTTTAATTAGAAAAATATATGCAGCAGTGCAGTTAGTACAATTTTGCTTGAAAAGGAAAGCCACATTGTGCAGTTTTGGTGAAATATCATCAATTGATTTGCGTTCACGTTGCATGTACTCTATGGCAGTCTAAATCGCTAGTAGTATAGGGGTATCATGCAAGATTCCCATTCTTGCGACCCGGGTTCGAGTCCCGGCTAGCGCAGGAAACAGATTTTATGCTTTCTTTTAAACTAATACAAAATGTATTAGTCTAAGAATTATTTAATATTGAATGTATCTTACATGACCTGCAGAAATTTTTACACACAGAATTTTTTGACAACTGTGGCAGTAACATTTGTTGTTAAAAGACAATAAAAATAAGCTATTCTTACAATCTTCTAATATGAGTAAAATTACATTTCTTAATTAGTTTCAAGAGCATTGCAAAGTTAATAACATGACATTTCTTGACATTTGTATATGTATCAGTTGAACAAAACAATTTATTTCATAATTAGAAAAATCTATGCAGCAGTGCAGTTAGTACAATTTCGCTTGAAAAGGAAAGCCACATTGTGCAGTTTTGGTGAAATATCATCAATTGATTTGCGTTCGCGGTGTATGTACTCTATGGCAGTCTAAAGCGCTAGTAGTGTAGGGGTATCATGCAAGATTCCCATTCTTGCGACCCGGGTTCGATTCCCGGCTAGCGCAGGAAACACATTTTATGCTTTCTTTTAAACTAATACAAAATGTATTAGTCTAAGAATTATTTAATATTGAATGTATCTTACATGACCTGCAGAAATTTTGGTACTTATGTATTATCTGGGCTCCCATGTTAAATGCATCCCATTTTTTCATACCCCTACTATCCAACTACGCATGGAGTTGATTTTATATAGTGTGGCGAGCGCAGCGAGCCACCGTGCCCGAAGCGTGGTGAGCGCAGCGAGCCCCGCGAGGGGACGCGGTCTCATAAGAAAAACGGAAGCCCAGATATTACATAAGTACCGAAATTTTTACACACAGAATTTTTTGACAACTGTGGCAGTAACATTTGTTGTAAAAGACAATAAAAATAAGCTATTCATATAATCTTCTAATATGAGTAAAATTACATTTCTTAATTAGTTTCAAGAGCATTGCAAAGTTAATAACATGACATTTCTTGACATTTGCATATGTATCAGTTGAACAAAACAATTTATTTCATCATTTGGAAATTCTAGACTGAGGTGCAATTAGCATAATGTTACTTGAAAAGGACGGCTACATTGAAATTTCATGAAGCAAAGAAATCTATGGTTTAATTAGAAAAATCTATGCAGCAGTGCAGTTAGTACAATTTCGCTTGAAAAGGAAAGCCACATTGTGCAGTTTTGGTGAAATATCATCAATTGATTTGCATTCGCGTTGTATGTATTCTACAGCAGTCTAATGCGCTAGTAGTGTAGGGGTATCATGCAAGATTCCCATTCTTGCGACCCGGGTTCGATTCCCGGCTAGCGCAGAAAACACATTTTATGCTTTCTTTTAAACTAATACAAAATGTATTAGTCTAAGAATTATTTAATATTGAATGTATCTTACATTACCTGCAGACATTTTTACACACAGAATTTTTTGACAACTGTGGCAGTAACATTTGTTGTTAAAAGACAATAAAAATAAGCTATTCATACAATCTTCTAATATGAGTAAAATTACATTTCTTAATTAGTTTCAAGAGCATTGCAAAGTTAATAACATGACATTTCTTGACATTTGTATATGTATCAGTTGAACAAAACAATATATTTCATAATTTGGGAATTCTAGACTGAGGTGCAATTAGCATAATGTTACTTGAAAAGGACGGCTACATTGAAATTTCATGAAGCAAAGAAATCTATGGTTTAATTAGAAAAATCTATGCAGCAGTGCAGTTAGTACAATTTCGCTTGAAAAGGAAAGCCACATTGTGCAGTTTTGGTGAAATATCATCAATTGATTTGCATTCGCGTTGTATGTACTCTACAGCAGTCTAAAGCACTAGTAGTGTAGGGGTATCATGCAAGATTCCCATTCTTGCGACCCGGGTTCGAGTCCCGGCTAGCGCAGGAAACAGATTTTATGCTTTCTTTTAAACTAATACAAAATGTATTAGTCTGAGAATTATTTAATATTGAATGTATCTTACATGACCTGCAGAAATTTTAACACACAGAATTTTTTGACAACTGTGGCAGTAACATTTGTTGTTAAAAGACAATAAAAATAAGCTAATTATACAATCTTCTAATATGAGTAAAATTACATTTCTTAATTAGTTTCAAGAGCATTGTAAAGTTAATAACATGACATTTCTTGACATTTGTATATGTATCAGTTGAACAAAACAATATATTTCATAATTTGGGAATTCTAGACTGAGGTGCAATTAGCATAATGTTACTTGAAAAGGACGGCTACATTGACATTTCATGAAGCAAAGAAATCTATGGTTTAATTAGAAAAATCTATGCAGCAGTGCAGTTAGTACAATTTCGCTTGAAAAGGAAAGCCACATTGTGCAGTTTTGGTGTAATATCATCAATTGATTTGCGTTCGCGATGTATGTACTCTATGGCAGTCTAAAGCGCTAGTAGTGTAGGGGTATCATGCAAGATTCCCATTCTTGCGACCCGGGTTCGAGTCCCAGCTAGCGCAAGAAACAGATTTTATGCTTTCTTTTAAACTAATACAAAATGTATTAGTCTGAGAATTATTTAATATTGAATGTATCTTACATGACCTGCAGAAATTTTTACACACAGAATTTTTGGACAACTGTGGCAGTAACATTTGTTGTTAAAAGACAATAAAAATAAGCTATTCATACAATCTTCTAATATGAGTAAAATTACATTTCTTAATTAGTTTCAAGAGCATTGCAAAGTTAATAACATGACATTTCTTGACATTTGTATATGTATCAGTTGAACAAAACAATATATTTCATAATTTGGGAATTCTAGACTGAGGTGCAATTAGCATAATGTTACTTGAAAAGGACGGCTACATTGAAATTTCATGAAGCAAAGAAATCTATGGTTTAATTAGAAAAATCTATGCAGCAGTGCAGTTAGTACAATTTCGCTTGAAAAGGAAAGCCACATTGTGCAGTTTTGGTGAAATATCATCAATTGATTTGCGTTCGCATTGTATGTACTCTATGGCAGTCTAAAGCGCTAGTAGTGTAGGGGTATCATGCAAGATTCCCCTTTTTGCGACCCAGGTTCGAGTCCCGGCTAGCGCAGTAAACCGATTTTATGCTTTCTTTTAAACTAATACAAAATGTATTAGTCTAAGAATTATTTAATATTGAATGTATCTTACATGACCTGCAGAAATTTTTACACACAGAATTTTTTGACAACTGTGGCAGTAACATTTGTTGTTAAAAGACAATAAAAATAAGCTATTCATACAATCTTCTAATATGAGTAAAATTACATTTCTTAATTAGTTTCAAGAGCATTGCAAAGTTAATAACATGACATTTCTTGACATTTGTATATGTATCAGTTGAACAAAACAATATATTTCATAATTTGGGAATTCTAGACTGAGGTGCAATTAGCATAATGTTACTTGAAAAGGACGGCTACATTGAAATTTCATGAAGCAAAGAAATCTATGGTTTAATTAGAAAAATCTATGCAGCAGTGCAGTTAGTACAATTTCGCTTGAAAAGGAAAGCCACATTGTGCAGTTTTGGTGAAATATCATCAATTGATTTGCGTTCGCGGTGTATGTACTCTATGGCAGTCTAAAGCGCTAGTAGTGTAGGGGTATCATGCAAGATTCCCATTCTTGCGACCCGGGTTTCGATTCCCGGCTAGCGCAGGAAACACATTTTATGCTTTCTTTTAAACTAATACAAAATGTATTAGTCTAAGAATTATTTAATATTGAATGTATCTTACATTACCTGCAGATATTTTTACACACAGAATTTTTTGACAACTGTGGCAGTAACATTTGTTGTTAAAAGACAATAAAAATAAGCTATTCATACAATCTTCTAATATGAGTAAAATTACATTTCTTAATTAGTTTCAAGAGCATTGCAAAGTTAATAACATGACATTTCTTGACATTTGTATATGTATCAGTTGAACAAAACAATATATTTCATAATTTGGGAATTCTAGACTGAGGTGCAATTAGCATAATGTTACTTGAAAAGGACGGCTACATTGAAATTTCATGAAGCAAAGAAATCTATGGTTTAATTAGAAAAATCTATGCAGCAGTGCAGTTAGTACAATTTTGATTGAAAAGGAAAGCCACATTGTGCAGTTTTGGTGAAATATCATCAATTGATTTGCGTTCGCGGTGTATGTACTCTATGGCAGTCTAAAGCGCTAGTAGTGTAGGGGTATCATGCAAGATTCCCATTCTTGCGACCCGGGTTCGATTCCCGGCTAGCGCAGGAAACACATTTTATGCTTTCTAAAGCGCTAGTAGTGTAGGGGTATCATGCAAGATTCCCATTCTTGCGACCCGGGTTCGAGTCCCGGCTAGCGCAGGAAACCGATTTTATGCTTTCTTTTAAACTAATACAAAATGTATTAGTCTAAGAATTATTTAATATTGAATGTATCTTACATGACCTGCAGAAAATTTTACACACAGAATTTTTTGACAACTGTGGCAGTAATATTTGTTGTTAAAAGACAATAAAAATAAGCTAATTATACAATCTTCTAATATGAGTAAAATTACATTTCTTAATTAGTTTCAAGAGCATTGTAAAGTTAATAACATGACATTTCTTGACATTTGTATATGTATCAGTTGAACAAAACAATATATTTCATAATTTGGGAATTCTAGACTGAGGTGCAATTAGCATAATGTTACTTGAAAAGGACGGCTACATTGACATTTCATGAAGCAAAGAAATCTATGGTTTAATTAGAAAAATCTATGCAGCAGTGCAGTTAGTACAATTTCGCTTGAAAAGGAAAGCCACATTGTGCAGTTTTGGTGAAATATCATCAATTGATTTGCGTTCGCGATGTATGTACTCTATGGCAGTCTAAAGCGCTAGTAGTGTAGGGGTATCATGCAAGATTCCCATTCTTGCGACCCGGGTTCGAGTCCCGGCTAGCGCAGGAAACAGATTTTATGCTTTCTTTTAAACTAATACAAAATGTATTAGTCTGAGAATTATTTAATATTGAATGTATCTTACATGACCTGCAGAAATTTTTACACACAGAATTTTTTGACAACTGTGGCAGTAACATTTGTTGTTAAAAGACAATAAAAATAAGCTATTCATACAATCTTCTAATATGAGTAAAATTACGTTTCTTAATTAGTTTCAAGAGCATTGCAAAGTTAATAACATGACATTTCTTGACATTTGTATATGTATCAGTTGAACAAAACAATATATTTCATAATTTGGGAATTCTAGACTGAGGTGCAATTAGCATAATGTTACTTGAAAAGGACGGCTACATTGAAATTTCATGAAGCAAAGAAATCTATGGTTTAATTAGAAAAATCTATGCAGCAGTGCAGTTAGTACAATTTCGATTGAAAAGGAAAGCCACATTGTGCAGTTTTGGTGAAATATCATCAATTGATTTGCGTTCGCATTGTATGTACTCTATGACAGTCTAAAGCGCTAGTAGTGTAGGGGTATCATGCAAGATTCCCATTCTTGTTACTCGGGTTCGAGTCCCGGCTAGCGCAAGAAACAGATTTTATGCTTTCTTTTAAACTAATACAAAATGTATTAGTCTAAGAATTATTTAATATTGAATGTATCTTACATGACCTGCAGAAATTTTTACACACAGAATTTTTTGACAACTGTGGCAGTAACATTTGTTGTAAAAGACAATAAAAATAAGCTATTCATACAATCTTCTAATATGAGTAAAATTACATTTCTTAATTAGTTTCAAGAGCATTGCAAAGTTAATAACATGACATTTCTTGACATTTGCATATGTATCAGTTGAACAAAACAATTTATTTCATAATTTGGAAATTCTAGACTGAGGTGCAATTAGCATAATGTTACTTGAAAAGGACGGCTACATTGAAATTTCATGAAGCAAAGAAATCTATGGTTTAATTAGAAAAATCTATGCAGCAGTGCAGTTAGTACAATTTCGCTTGAAAAGGAAAGCCACATTGTGCAGTTTTGGTGAAATATCATCAATTGATTTGCATTCGCGTTGTATGTACTCTACAGCAGTCTAATGCGCTAGTAGTGTAGGGGTATCATGCAAGATTCCCATTCTTGCGACCCGAGTTCGAGTCCCGGCTAGCGCAGGAAACCGATTTTATGCTTTCTTTTAAACTAATACAAAATGTATTAGTCTGAGAATTATTTAATATTGAATGTATCTTACATGACCTGCAGAAATTTTTACACACAGAATTTTTTGACAACTGTGGCAGTAACATTTGTTGTTAAAAGACAATAAAAATAAGCTATTCATACAATCTTCTAATATGAGTAAAATTACATTTCTTAATTAGTTTCAAGAGCATTGCAAAGTTAATAACATGACATTTCTTGACATTTGTATATGTATCAGTTGAACAAAACAATATATTTCATAATTTGGGAATTCTAGACCGAGGTGCAATTAGCATAATGTTACTTGAAAAGGACGGCTACATTGAAATTTCATGAAGCAAAGAAAACTATGGTTTAATTAGAAAAATCTATGCAGCAGTGCAGTTAGTACAATTTCGCTTTAAAAGGAAAGCCACATTGTGCAGTTTTGGTGAAATATCATCAATTGATTTGCGTTCGCGGTGTATGTACTCTATGGCAGTCTAAATCGCTAGTAGTGTAGGGGTATCATGCAAGATTCCCATTCTTGCGACCCGGGTTCGAGTCCCGGCTAGCGCAAGAAACAGATTTTATGCTTTCTTTTAAACTAATACAAAATGTATTAGTCTAAGAATTATTTAATATTGAATGTATCTTACATGACCTGCAGACATTTTTACACACAGAATTTTTTGACAACTGTGGCAGTAACATTTGTTGTAAAAGACAATAAAAATAAGCTATTCATACAATCTTCTAATATGAGTAAAATTACATTTCTTAATTAGTTTCAAGAGCATTGCAAAGTTAATAACATGACATTTCTTGACATTTGCATATGTATCAGTTGAACAAAACAATTTATTTCATAATTTGGAAATTCTAGACTGAGGTGAAATTAGCATAATGTTACTTGAAAAGGACGGCTACATTGAAATTTCATGAAGCAAAGAAATCTATGGTTTAATTAGAAAAATCTATGCAGCAGTGCAGTTAGTACAATTTCGCTTGAAAAGGAAAGCCACATTGTGCAGTTTTGGTGAAATATCATCAATTGATTTGCATTTGCGTTGTATGTACTCTATGGCAGTCTAAAGCGCTAGTAGTGTAGGGGTATCATGCAAGATTCCCATTCTTGCGACCCGGGTTCGAGTCCCGGCTAGCGCAGGAAACCGATTTTATGCTTTCTATTTAAACTAATACAAAATGTATTAGTCTAAGAATTATTTAATATTGAATGTATCTTACATGACCTGCAGACATTTTTACACACAGAATTTTTTGACAACTGTGGCAGTAACATTTGTTGTTAAAAGACAATAAAAATAAGCTATTCATACAATCTTCTAATATGAGTAAAATTACATTTCTTAATTAGTTTCAAGAGCATTTCAAAGTTAATAACATGACATTTCTTGACATTTGTATATGTATCAGTTGAACAAAACAATATATTTCATAATTTGGGAATTCTAGACTGAGGTGCAATTAGCATAATGTTACTTGAAAAGGACAGCTACATTGAAATTTCATGAAGCAAAGAAATCTATGGTTTAATTAGAAAAATATATGCAGCAGTGCAGTTAGTACAATTTTGCTTGAAAAGGAAAGCCACATTGTGCAGTTTTGGTGAAATATCATCAATTGATTTGCGTTCACGTTGCATGTACTCTATGGCAGTCTAAATCGCTAGTAGTATAGGGGTATCATGCAAGATTCCCATTCTTGCGACCCGGGTTCGAGTCCCGGCTAGCGCAGGAAACAGATTTTATGCTTTCTTTTAAACTAATACAAAATGTATTAGTCTAAGAATTATTTAATATTGAATGTATCTTACATGACCTGCAGAAATTTTTACACACAGAATTTTTTGACAACTGTGGCAGTAACATTTGTTGTTAAAAGACAATAAAAATAAGCTATTCTTACAATCTTCTAATATGAGTAAAATTACATTTCTTAATTAGTTTCAAGAGCATTGCAAAGTTAATAACATGACATTTCTTGACATTTGTATATGTATCAGTTGAACAAAACAATTTATTTCATAATTAGAAAAATCTATGCAGCAGTGCAGTTAGTACAATTTCGCTTGAAAAGGAAAGCCACATTGTGCAGTTTTGGTGAAATATCATCAATTGATTTGCGTTCGCGGTGTATGTACTCTATGGCAGTCTAAAGCGCTAGTAGTGTAGGGGTATCATGCAAGATTCCCATTCTTGCGACCCGGGTTCGATTCCCGGCTAGCGCAGGAAACACATTTTATGCTTTCTTTTAAACTAATACAAAATGTATTAGTCTAAGAATTATTTAATATTGAATGTATCTTACATGACCTGCAGAAATTTTGGTACTTATGTATTATCTGGGCTCCCATGTTAAATGCATCCCATTTTTTCATACCCCTACTATCCAACTACGCATGGAGTTGATTTTATATAGTGTGGCGAGCGCAGCGAGCCACCGTGCCCGAAGCGTGGTGAGCGCAGCGAGCCCCGCGAGGGGACGCGGTCTCATAAGAAAAATGGAAGCCCAGATATTACATAAGTACCGAAATTTTTACACACAGAATTTTTTGACAACTGTGGCAGTAACATTTGTTGTAAAAGACAATAAAAATAAGCTATTCATATAATCTTCTAATATGAGTAAAATTACATTTCTTAATTAGTTTCAAGAGCATTGCAAAGTTAATAACATGACATTTCTTGACATTTGCATATGTATCAGTTGAACAAAACAATTTATTTCATCATTTGGAAATTCTAGACTGAGGTGCAATTAGCATAATGTTACTTGAAAAGGACGGCTACATTGAAATTTCATGAAGCAAAGAAATCTATGGTTTAATTAGAAAAATCTATGCAGCAGTGCAGTTAGTACAATTTCGCTTGAAAAGGAAAGCCACATTGTGCAGTTTTGGTGAAATATCATCAATTGATTTGCATTCGCGTTGTATGTATTCTACAGCAGTCTAATGCACTAGTAGTGTAGGGGTATCATGCAAGATTCCCATTCTTGCGACCCGAGTTCGAGTCCCGGCCAGCGCAGGAAACCGATTTTATGCTTTCTTTTAAACTAATACAAAATGTATTAGTCTGAGAATTATTTAATATTGAATGTATCTTACATGACCTGCAGAAATTTTTACACACAGAATTTTTTGACAACTGTGGCAGTAACATTTGTTGTTAAAAGACAATAAAAATAAGCTATTCATACAATCTTCTAATATGAGTAAAATTACATTTCTTAATTAGTTTCAAGAGCATTGCAAAGTTAATAACATGACATTTCTTGACATTTGTATATGTATCAGTTGAACAAAACAATATATTTCATAATTTGGGAATTCTAGACTGAGGTGCAATTAGCATAATGTTACTTGAAAAGGACGGCTACATTGAAATTTCATGAAGCAAAGAAATCTATGGTTTAATTAGAAAAATCTATGCAGCAGTGCAGTTAGTACAATTTCGCTTGAAAAGGAAAGCCACATTGTGCAGTTTTGGTGAAATATCATCAATTGATTTGCGTTCGCGGTGTATGTACTCTATGGCAGTCTAAAGCGCTAGTAGTGTAGGGGTATCATGCAAGATTCCCATTCTTGCGACCCGGGTTTGAGTCCCGGCTAGCGCAGGAAACCGATTTTATGCTTTCTTTTAAACTAATACAAAATGTATTAGTCTAAGAATTATTTAATATTGAATGTATCTTACATGACCTGCAGAAATTTTTACACACAGAATTTTTTGACAACTGTGGCAGTAACATTTGTTGTAAAAGACAATAAAAATAAGCTATTCATACAATCTTCTAATATGAGTAAAATTACATTTCTTAATTAGTTTCAAGAGCATTGCAAAGTTAATAACATGACATTTCTTGACATTTGCATATGTATCAGTTGAACAAAACAATTTATTTCATAATTTGGAAATTCTAGACTGAGGTGCAATTAGCATAATGTTACTTGAAAAGAACGGCTACATTGAAATTTCATGAAGCAAAGAAATCTATGGTTTAATTAGAAAAATCTATGCAGCAGTGCAGTTAGTACAATTTCGCTTGAAAAGGAAAGCCACATTGTGCAGTTTTGGTGAAATATCATCAATTGATTTGCGTTCGCGGTGTATGTTTTCTATGGCAGTCTAAAGCGCTAGTAGTGTAGGGGTATCATGCAAGATTCCCATTCTTGCGACCCGGGTTCGATTCCCGGCTAGCGCAGAAAACACATTTTATGCTTTCTTTTAAACTAATACAAAATGTATTAGTCTAAGAATTATTTAATATTGAATGTATCTTACATTACCTGCAGACATTTTTACACACAGAATTTTTTGACAACTGTGGCAGTAACATTTGTTGTTAAAAGACAATAAAAATAAGCTATTCATACAATCTTCTAATATGAGTAAAATTACATTTCTTAATTAGTTTCAAGAGCATTGCAAAGTTAATAACATGACATTTCTTGACATTTGTATATGTATCAGTTGAACAAAACAATATATTTCATAATTTGGGAATTCTAGACTGAGGTGCAATTAGCATAATGTTACTTGAAAAGGACAGCTACATTGAAATTTCATGAAGCAAAGAAATCTATGGTTTAATTAGAAAAATATATGCAGCAGTGCAGTTAGTACAATTTTGCTTGAAAAGGAAAGCCACATTGTGCAGTTTTGGTGAAATATCATCAATTGATTTGCGTTCACGTTGCATGTACTCTATGGCAGTCTAAATCGCTAGTAGTATAGGGGTATCATGCAAGATTCCCATTCTTGCGACCCGGGTTCGAGTCCCGGCTAGCGCAGGAAACAGATTTTATGCTTTCTTTTAAACTAATACAAAATGTATTAGTCTAAGAATTATTTAATATTGAATGTATCTTACATGACCTGCAGAAATTTTTACACACAGAATTTTTTGACAACTGTGGCAGTAACATTTGTTGTTAAAAGACAATAAAAATAAGCTATTCTTACAATCTTCTAATATGAGTAAAATTACATTTCTTAATTAGTTTCAAGAGCATTGCAAAGTTAATAACATGACATTTCTTGACATTTGTATATGTATCAGTTGAACAAAACAATTTATTTCATAATTAGAAAAATCTATGCAGCAGTGCAGTTAGTACAATTTCGCTTGAAAAGGAAAGCCACATTGTGCAGTTTTGGTGAAATATCATCAATTGATTTGCGTTCGCGGTGTATGTACTCTATGGCAGTCTAAAGCGCTAGTAGTGTAGGGGTATCATGCAAGATTCCCATTCTTGCGACCCGGGTTCGATTCCCGGCTAGCGCAGGAAACACATTTTATGCTTTCTTTTAAACTAATACAAAATGTATTAGTCTAAGAATTATTTAATATTGAATGTATCTTACATGACCTGCAGAAATTTTGGTACTTATGTATTATCTGGGCTCCCATGTTAAATGCCTCCCATTTTTTCATACCCCTACTATCCAACTACGCATGGAGTTGATTTTATATAGTGTGGCGAGCGCAGCGAGCCACCGTGCCCGAAGCGTGGTGAGCGCAGCGAGCCCCGCGAGGGGACGCGGTCTCATAAGAAAAACGGAAGCCCAGATATTACATAAGTACCGAAATTTTTACACACAGAATTTTTTGACAACTGTGGCAGTAACATTTGTTGTAAAAGACAATAAAAATAAGCTATTCATATAATCTTCTAATATGAGTAAAATTACATTTCTTAATTAGTTTCAAGAGCATTGCAAAGTTAATAACATGACATTTCTTGACATTTGCATATGTATCAGTTGAACAAAACAATTTATTTCATCATTTGGAAATTCTAGACTGAGGTGCAATTAGCATAATGTTACTTGAAAAGGACGGCTACATTGAAATTTCATGAAGCAAAGAAATCTATGGTTTAATTAGAAAAATCTATGCAGCAGTGCAGTTAGTACAATTTCGCTTGAAAAGGAAAGCCACATTGTGCAGTTTTGGTGAAATATCATCAATTGATTTGCATTCGCGTTGTATGTATTCTACAGCAGTCTAATGCGCTAGTAGTGTAGGGGTATCATGCAAGATTCCCATTCTTGCGACCCGAGTTCGAGTCCCGGCCAGCGCAGGAAACCGATTTTATGCTTTCTTTTAAACTAATACAAAATGTATTAGTCTGAGAATTATTTAATATTGAATGTATCTTACATGACCTGCAGAAATTTTTACACACAGAATTTTTTGACAACTGTGGCAGTAACATTTGTTGTTAAAAGACAATAAAAATAAGCTATTCATACAATCTTCTAATATGAGTAAAATTACAATTCTTAATTAGTTTCAAGAGCATTGCAAAGTTAATAACATGACATTTCTTGACATTTGTATATGTATCAGTTGAACAAAACAATATATTTCATAATTTGGGAATTCTAGACTGAGGTGAAATTAGCATAATGTTACTTGAAAAGGACGGCTACATTGAAATTTCATGAAGCAAAGAAATCTATGGTTTAATTAGAAAAATCTATGCAGCAGTGCAGTTAGTACAATTTCGCTTGAAAAGGAAAGCCACATTGTGCAGTTTTGGTGAAATATCATCAATTGATTTGCATTTGCGTTGTATGTACTCTATGGCAGTCTAAAGCGCTAGTAGTGTAGGGGTATCATGCAAGATTCCCATTCTTGCGACCCGGGTTCGAGTCCCGGCTAGCGCAGGAAACCGATTTTATGCTTTCTATTTAAACTAATACAAAATGTATTAGTCTAAGAATTATTTAATATTGAATGTATCTTACATGACCTGCAGACATTTTTACACACAGAATTTTTTGACAACTGTGGCAGTAACATTTGTTGTTAAAAGACAATAAAAATAAGCTATTCATACAATCTTCTAATATGAGTAAAATTACATTTCTTAATTAGTTTCAAGAGCATTTCAAAGTTAATAACATGACATTTCTTGACATTTGTATATGTATCAGTTGAACAAAACAATATATTTCATAATTTGGGAATTCTAGACTGAGGTGCAATTAGCATAATGTTACTTGAAAAGGACAGCTACATTGAAATTTCATGAAGCAAAGAAATCTATGGTTTAATTAGAAAAATATATGCAGCAGTGCAGTTAGTACAATTTTGCTTGAAAAGGAAAGCCACATTGTGCAGTTTTGGTGAAATATCATCAATTGATTTGCGTTCACGTTGCATGTACTCTATGGCAGTCTAAATCGCTAGTAGTATAGGGGTATCATGCAAGATTCCCATTCTTGCGACCCGGGTTCGAGTCCCGGCTAGCGCAGGAAACAGATTTTATGCTTTCTTTTAAACTAATACAAAATGTATTAGTCTAAGAATTATTTAATATTGAATGTATCTTACATGACCTGCAGAAATTTTTACACACAGAATTTTTTGACAACTGTGGCAGTAACATTTGTTGTTAAAAGACAATAAAAATAAGCTATTCTTACAATCTTCTAATATGAGTAAAATTACATTTCTTAATTAGTTTCAAGAGCATTGCAAAGTTAATAACATGACATTTCTTGACATTTGTATATGTATCAGTTGAACAAAACAATTTATTTCATAATTAGAAAAATCTATGCAGCAGTGCAGTTAGTACAATTTCGCTTGAAAAGGAAAGCCACATTGTGCAGTTTTGGTGAAATATCATCAATTGATTTGCGTTCGCGGTGTATGTACTCTATGGCAGTCTAAAGCGCTAGTAGTGTAGGGGTATCATGCAAGATTCCCATTCTTGCGACCCGGGTTCGATTCCCGGCTAGCGCAGGAAACACATTTTATGCTTTCTTTTAAACTAATACAAAATGTATTAGTCTAAGAATTATTTAATATTGAATGTATCTTACATGACCTGCAGAAATTTTTACACACAGAATTTTTTGACAACTGTGGCAGTAACATTTGTTGTAAAAGACAATAAAAATAAGCTATTCATATAATCTTCTAATATGAGTAAAATTACATTTCTTAATTAGTTTCAAGAGCATTGCAAAGTTAATAACATGACATTTCTTGACATTTGCATATGTATCAGTTGAACAAAACAATTTATTTCATCATTTGGAAATTCTAGACTGAGGTGCAATTAGCATAATGTTACTTGAAAAGGACGGCTACATTGAAATTTCATGAAGCAAAGAAATCTATGGTTTAATTAGAAAAATCTATGCAGCAGTGCAGTTAGTACAATTTCGCTTGAAAAGGAAAGCCACATTGTGCAGTTTTGGTGAAATATCATCAATTGATTTGCATTCGCGTTGTATGTATTCTACAGCAGTCTAATGCGCTAGTAGTGTAGGGGTATCATGCAAGATTCCCATTCTTACGACCCGAGTTCGAGTCCCGGCCAGCGCAGGAAACCGATTTTATGCTTTCTTTTAAACTAATACAAAATGTATTAGTCTGAGAATTATTTAATATTGAATGTATCTTACATGACCTGCAGAAATTTTTACACACAGAATTTTTTGACAACTGTGGCAGTAACATTTGTTGTTAAAAGACAATAAAAATAAGCTATTCATACAATCTTCTAATATGAGTAAAATTACATTTCTTAATTAGTTTCAAGAGCATTGCAAAGTTAATAACATGACATTTCTTGACATTTGTATATGTATCAGTTGAACAAAACAATATATTTCATAATTTGGGAATTCTAGACTGAGGTGCAATTAGCATAATGTTACTTGAAAAGGACGGCTACATTGAAATTTCATGAAGCAAAGAAATCTATGGTTTAATTAGAAAAATCTATGCAGCAGTGCAGTTAGTACAATTTCGCTTGAAAAGGAAAGCCACATTGTGCAGTTTTGGTGAAATATCATCAATTGATTTGCGTTCGCGGTGTATGTACTCTATGGCAGTCTAAAGCGCTAGTAGTGTAGGGGTATCATGCAAGATTCCCATTCTTGCGACCCGGGTTTGAGTCCCGGCTAGCGCAGGAAACCGATTTTATGCTTTCTTTTAAACTAATACAAAATGTATTAGTCTAAGAATTATTTAATATTGAATGTATCTTACATGACCTGCAGAAATTTTTACACACAGAATTTTTTGACAACTGTGGCAGTAACATTTGTTGTAAAAGACAATAAAAATAAGCTATTCATACAATCTTCTAATATGAGTAAAATTACATTTCTTAATTAGTTTCAAGAGCATTGCAAAGTTAATAACATGACATTTCTTGACATTTGCATATGTATCAGTTGAACAAAACAATTTATTTCATAATTTGGAAATTCTAGACTGAGGTGCAATTAGCATAATGTTACTTGAAAAGAACGGCTACATTGAAATTTCATGAAGCAAAGAAATCTATGGTTTAATTAGAAAAATCTATGCAGCAGTGCAGTTAGTACAATTTCGCTTGAAAAGGAAAGCCAAATTGTGCAGTTTTGGTGAAATATCATCAATTGATTTGCGTTCGCGGTGTATGTTTTCTATGGCAGTCTAAAGCGCTAGTAGTGTAGGGGTATCATGCAAGATTCCCATTCTTGCGACCCGGGTTCGATTCCCGGCTAGCGCAGGAAACACATTTTATGCTTTCTTTTAAACTAATACAAAATGTATTAGTCTAAGAATTATTTAATATTGAATGTATCTTACATTACCTGCAGACATTTTTACACACAGAATTTTTTGACAACTGTGGCAGTAACATTTGTTGTTAAAAGACAATAAAAATAAGCTATTCATACAATCTTCTAATATGAGTAAAATTACATTTCTTAATTAGTTTCAAGAGCATTGCAAAGTTAATAACATGACATTTCTTGACATTTGTATATGTATCAGTTGAACAAAACAATATATTTCATAATTTGGGAATTCTAGACTGAGGTGCAATTAGCATAATGTTACTTGAAAAGGACGGCTACATTGAAATTTCATGAAGCAAAGAAATCTATGGTTTAATTAGAAAAATCTATGCAGCAGTGCAGTTAGTACAATTTCGATTGAAAAGGAAAGCCACATTGTGCAGTTTTGGTGAAATATCATCAATTGATTTGCGTTCGCGGTGTATGTACTCTATGGCAGTCTAAAGCGCTAGTAGTGTAGGGGTATCATGCAAGATTCCCATTCTTGCGACCCGGGTTCGATTCCCGGCTAGCGCAGGAAACACATTTTATGCTTTCTAAAGCGCTAGTAGTGTAGGGGTATCATGCAAGATTCCCATTCTTGCGACCCGGGTTCGAGTCCCGGCTAGCGCAGGAAACCGATTTTAGGCTTTCTTTTAAACTAATACAAAATGTATTAGTCTAAGAATTATTTAATATTGAATGTATCTTACATGACCTGCAGAAAATTTTACACACAGAATTTTTTGACAACTGTGGCAGTAACATTTGTTGTTAAAAGACAATAAAAATAAGCTAATTATACAATCTTCTAATATGAGTAAAATTACATTTCTTAATTAGTTTAAAGAGCATTGTAAAGTTAATAACATGACATTTCTTGACATTTGTCTATGTATCAGTTGAACAAAACAATATATTTCATAATTTGGGAATTCTAGACTGAGTTGCAATTAGCATAATGTTACTTGAAAAGGACGGCTACATTGACATTTCATGAAGCAAAGAAATCTATGGTTTAATTAGAAAAATCTATGCAGCAGTGCAGTTAGTACAATTTCGCTTGAAAAGGAAAGCCACATTGTGCAGTTTTGGTGAAATATCATCAATTGATTTGCGTTCGCGGTGTATGTTTTCTATGGCAGTCTAAAGCGCTAGTAGTGTAGGGGTATCATGCAAGATTCCCATTCTTGCGACCCGGGTTCGATTCCCGGCTAGCGCAGGAAACACATTTTATGCTTTCTTTTAAACTAATACAAAATGTATTAGTCTAAGAATTATTTAATATTGAATGTATCTTACATTACCTGCAGACATTTTTACACACAGAATTTTTTGACAACTGTGGCAGTAACATTTGTTGTTAAAAGACAATAAAAATAAGCTATTCATAAAATCTTCTAATATGAGTAAAATTACATTTCTTAATTAGTTTCAAGAGCATTGCAAAGTTAATAACATGACATTTCTTGACATTTGTATATGTATCAGTTGAACAAAACAATATATTTCATAATTTGGGAATTCTAGACTGAGGTGCAATTAGCATAATGTTACTTGAAAAGGACGGCTACATTGAAATTTCATGAAGCAAAGAAATCTATGGTTTAATTAGAAAAATCTATGCAGCAGTGCAGTTAGTACAATTTCGATTGAAAAGGAAAGCCACATTGTGCAGTTTTGGTGAAATATCATCAATTGATTTGCGTTCGCGGTGTATGTACTCTATGGCAGTCTAAAGCGCTAGTAGTGTAGGGGTATCATGCAAGATTCCCATTCTTGCGACCCGGGTTCGATTCCCGGCTAGCGCAGGAAACACATTTTATGCTTTCTAAAGCGCTAGTAGTGTAGGGGTATCATGCAAGATTCCCATTCTTGCGACCCGGGTTCGAGTCCCGGCTAGCGCAGGAAACCGATTTTAGGCTTTCTTTTAAACTAATACAAAATGTATTAGTCTAAGAATTATTTAATATTGAATGTATCTTACATGACCTGCAGAAAATTTTACACACAGAATTTTTTGACAACTGTGGCAGTAACATTTGTTGTTAAAAGACAATAAAAATAAGCTAATTATACAATCTTCTAATATGAGTAAAATTACATTTCTTAATTAGTTTCAAGAGCATTGTAAAGTTAATAACATGACATTTCTTGACATTTGTCTATGTATCAGTTGAACAAAACAATATATTTCATAATTTGGGAATTCTAGACTGAGTTGCAATTAGCATAATGTTACTTGAAAAGGACGGCTACATTGACATTTCATGAAGCAAAGAAATCTATGGTTTAATTAGAAAAATCTATGCAGCAGTGCAGTTAGTACAATTTCGCTTGAAAAGGAAAGCCACATTGTGCAGTTTTGGTGAAATATCATCAATTGATTTGCATTCACGTTGTATATACTCTACAGCAGTCTAATGCGCTAGTAGTGTAGGGGTATCATGCAAGATTCCCATTCTTGCGACCCGGGTTTGAGTCCCGGCTAGCGCAGGAAACCGATTTTATGCTTTCTTTTAAACTAATACAAAATGCATTAGTCTGAGAATTATTTAATATTGAATGTATCTTACATGACCTGCAGAAATTTTTACACACAGAATTTTTTGACAACTGTGGCAGTAACATTTGTTGTTAAAAGACAATAAAAATAAGCTATTCATACAATCTTCTAATATGAGTAAAATTACATTTCTTAATTAGTTTCAAGAGCATTGCAAAGTTAATAACATGACATTTCTTGACATTTGTATATGTATCAGTTGAACAAAACAATATATTTCATAATTTGGGAATTCTAGACTGAGGTGCAATTAGCATAATGTTACTTGAAAAGGACGGCTACATTGAAATTTCATTAAGCAAAGCAATCTATGGTTTAATTAGAAAAATCTATGCAGCAGTGCAGTTAGTACAATTTCGCTTAAAAAGGAAAGCCACATTGGGCAGTTTTGGTGAAATATCATCAATTGATTTGCGTTCGCGGTGTATGTACTCTATGGCAGTCTAAAGCGCTAGTAGTGTAGGGGTATCATGCAAGATTCCCATTCTTGCGACCCGGGTTCGATTCCCGGCTAGCGCAAAAAACAGAATTTATGCTTTCTTTTAAACTAATACAAAATGTATTAGTCTAAGAATTATTTAATATTGAATGTATCTTACATGACCTGCAGAAATTTTTACACACAGAATTTTTTGACAACTGTGGCAGTAACATTTGTTGTAAAAGACAATAAAAATAAGCTATTCATACAATCTTCTAATATGAGTAAAATTACATTTCTTAATTAGTTTCAAGAGCATTGTAAAGTTAATAACATGACATTTCTTGACATTTGTATATGTATCAGTTGAACAAAACAATATATTTCATAATTTGGGAATTCTAGACTGAGGTGCAATTAGCATAATGTTACTTGAAAAGGACGGCTACATTGACATTTCATGAAGCAAAGAAATCTATGGTTTAATTAGAAAAATCTATGCAGCAGTGCAGTTAGTACAATTTCGCTTGAAAAGGAAAGCCACATTGTGCAGTTTTGGTGAAATATCATCAATTGATTTGCGTTCGCGATGTATGTACTCGATGGCAGTCTAAAGCACTAGTAGTGTAGGGGTATCATGCAAGATTCCCATTCTTGCGACCCGGGTTCGAGTCCCGGCTAGCGCAAGAAACAGATTTTATGCTTTCTTTTAAACTAATACAAAATGTATTAGTCTGAGAATTATTTAATATTGAATGTATCTTACATGACCTGCAGAAATTTTTACACACAGAATTTTTTGACAACTGTGGCAGTAACATTTGTTGTTAAAAGACAATAAAAATAAGCTATTCATACAATCTTCTAATATGAGTAAAATTACAATTCTTAATTAGTTTCAAGAGCATTGCAAAGTTAATAACATGACATTTCTTGACATTTGTATATGTATCAGTTGAACAAAACAATATATTTCATAATTTGGGAATTCTAGACTGAGGTGCAATTAGCATAATGTTACTTGAAAAGGACGGCTACATTGACATTTCATGAAGCAAAGAAATCTATGGTTTAATTAGAAAAATCTATGCAGCAGTGCAGTTAGTACAATTTCGCTTGAAAAGGAAAGCCACATTGTGCAGTTTTGGTGAAATATCATCAATTGATTTGCGTTCGCGATGTATGTACTCTATGGCAGTCTAAAGCACTAGTAGTGTAGGGGTATCATGCAAGATTCCCATTCTTGCGACCCGGGTTCGAGTCCCGGCTAGCGCAGGAAACAGATTTTATGCTTTCTTTTAAACTAATACAAAATGTATTAGTCTGAGAATTATTTAATATTGAATGTATCTTACATGACCTGCAGAAATTTTTACACACAGAATTTTTTGACAACTGTGGCAGTAACATTTGTTGTTAAAAGACAATAAAAATAAGCTATTCATACAATCTTCTAATATGAGTAAAATTACAATTCTTAATTAGTTTCAAGAGCATTGCAAAGTTAATAACATGACATTTCTTGACATTTGTATATGTATCAGTTGAACAAAACAATATATTTCATAATTTGGGAATTCTAGACTGAGGTGCAATTAGCATAATGTTACTTGAAAAGGACGGCTACATTGAAATTTCATGAAGCAAAGAAATCTATGGTTTAATTAGAAAAATCTATGCAGCAGTGCAGTTAGTACAATTTCGATTGAAAAGGAAAGCCACATTGTGCAGTTTTGGTGAAATATCATCAATTGATTTGCGTTCGCGGTGTATGTACTCTATGGCAGTCTAAAGCGCTAGTAGTGTAGGGGTATCATGCAAGATTCCCATTCTTGCGACCCGGGTTCGAGTCCCGGCTAGCGCAAGAAACAGATTTTATGCTTTCTTTTAAACTAATACAAAATGTATTAGTCTAAGAATTATTTAATATTGAATGTATCTTACATGACCTGCAGAAATTTTTACACACAGAATTTTTTGACAACTGTGGCAGTAACATTTGTTGTAAAAGACAATAAAAATAAGCTATTCATACAATCTTCTAATATGAGTAAAATTACATTTCTTAATTAGTTTCAAGAGCATTGTAAAGTTAATAACATGACATTTCTTGACATTTGTATATGTATCAGTTGAACAAAACAATATATTTCATAATTTGGGAATTCTAGACTGAGGTGCAATTAGCATAATGTTACTTGAAAAGGACGGCTACATTGACATTTCATGAAGCAAAGAAATCTATGGTTTAATTAGAAAAATCTATGCAGCAGTGCAGTTAGTACAATTTCGATTGAAAAGGAAAGCCACATTGTGCAGTTTTGGTGAAATATCATCAATTGATTTGCGTTCGCGGTGTATGTACTCTATGGCAGTCTAAAGCGCTAGTAGTGTAGGGGTATCATGCAAGATTCCCATTCTTGCGACCCGGGTTCGAGTCCCGGCTAGCGCAAGAAACAGATTTTATGCTTTCTTTTAAACTAATACAAAATGTATTAGTCTAAGAATTATTTAATATTGAATGTATCTTACATGACCTGCAGAAATTTTTACACACAGAATTTTTTGACAACTGTGGCAGTAACATTTGTTGTAAAAGACAATAAAAATAAGCTATTCATACAATCTTCTAATATGAGTAAAATTACATTTCTTAATTAGTTTCAAGAGCATTGCAAAGTTAATAACATGACATTTCTTGACATTTGCATATGTATCAGTTGAACAAAACAATTTATTTCATAATTTGGAAATTCTAGACTGAGGTGCAATTAGCATAATGTTACTTGAAAAGGACGGCTACATTGAAATTTCATGAAGCAAAGAAATCTATGGTTTAATTAGAAAAATCTATGCAGCAGTGCAGTTAGTACAATTTCGCTTTAAAAGGAAAGCCACATTGTGCAGTTTTGATGAAATATCATCAATTGATTTGCGTTCGCGATCTATGTAGTCTACGGCAGTCTAAAGCGCTAGTAGTGTAGGGGTATCACGCAAGATTCCCATTCTTGCGACCCGGGTTTGAGTCCCGGCTAGCGCAGGAAACAGATTTTATGCTTCCTTTTAAACTAATACAAAATGTATTAGTCTAAGAATTATTCAATATTGAATGTATCTTACATGACCTGCAGAAATTTTTACACACAGAATTTTTTGACAACTGTGGCAGTAACATTTGTTGTAAAAGACAATAAAAATAAGCTATTCATACAATCTTCTAATATGAGTAAAATTACATTTCTTAATTAGTTTCAAGAGCATTGCAAAGTTAATAACATGACATTTCTTGACATTTGCATATGTATCAGTTGAACAAAACAATTTATTTAATAATTTAGAAATTCTAGACTGAGGTGCAATTAGCATAATGTTACTTGAAAAGGACGGCTACATTGAAATTTCATGAAGCAAAGAAATCTATGGTTTAATTAGAAAAATCTATGCAGCAGTGCAGTTAGTACAATTTCGCTTGAAAAGGAAAGCCACATTGTGCAGTTTTGGTGAAATATCATCAATTGATTTGCGTTCGCGATCTATGTAGTCTACGGCAGTCTAAAGCGCTAGTAGTGTAGGGGTATCACGCAAGATTCCCATTCTTGCGACCCGGGTTTGAGTCCCGGCTAGCGCAGGAAACAGATTTTATGCTTCCTTTTAAACTAATACAAAATGTATTAGTCTAAGAATTATTTAATATTGAATGTATCTTACATGACCTGCAGAAATTTTTACACACAGAATTTTTTGACAACTGTGGCAGTAACATTTGTTGTTAAAAGACAATAAAAATAAGCTATTCATACAATCTTCTAATATGAGTAAAATTACATTTCTTAATTAGTTTCAAGAGCATTGCAAAGTTAATAACATGACATTTCTTGACATTTGTATATGTATCAGTTGAACAAAACAATATATTTCATAATTTGGGAATTCTAGACTGAGGTGCAATTAGCATAATGTTACTTGAAAAGGACGGCTACATTGACATTTCATGAAGCAAAGAAATCTATGGTTTAATTAGAAAAATCTATGCAGCAGTGCAGTTAGTACAATTTCGCTTGAAAAGGAAAGCCACATTGTGCAGTTTTGGTGAAATATCATCAATTGATTTGCATTCACGTTGTATGTACTCTATGGCAGTCTAAAGCGCTAGTAGTGTAGGGGTATCATGCAAGATTCCCATTCTTGCGACCCGGGTTCGAGTCCCGGCTAGCGCAGGAAACCGATTTTATGCTTTCTTTTAAACTAATACAAAATGTATTAGTCTAAGAATTATTTAATATTGAATGTATCTTACATGACCTGCAGAAAATTTTACACACAGAATTTTTTGACAACTGTGGCAGTAACATTTGTTGTTAAAAGACAATAAAAATAAGCTAATTATACAATCTTCTAATATGAGTAAAATTACATTTCTTAATTAGTTTCAAGAGCATTGTAAAGTTAATAACATGACATTTCTTGACATTTGTATATGTATCAGTTGAACAAAACAATATATTTCATAATTTGGGAATTCTAGGCTGAGGTGCAATTAGCATAATGTTACTTGAAAAGGACGGCTACATTGACATTTCATGAAGCAAAGAAATCTATGGTTTAATTAGAAAAATCTATGCAGCAGTGCAGTTAGTACAATTTCGCTTGAAAAGGAAAGCCACATTGTGCAGTTTTGGTGAAATATCATCAATTGATTTGCGTTTGCGATGTATGTACTCTATGGCAGTCTAAAGCGCTAGTAGTGTAGGGGTATCATGCAAGATTCCCATTCTTGCGACCCGGGTTCGAGTCCCGGCTAGCGCAGGAAACAGATTTTATGCTTTCTTTTAAACTAATACAAAATGTATTAGTCTGAGAATTATTTAATATTGAATGTATCTTACATGACCTGCAGAAATTTTTACACACAGAATTTTTTGACAACTGTGGCAGTAACATTTGTTGTTAAAAGACAATAAAAATAAGCTATTCATACAATCTTCTAATATGAGTAAAATTACAATTCTTAATTAGTTTCAAGAGCATTGCAAAGTTAATAACATGACATTTCTTGACATTTGTATATGTATCAGTTGAACAAAACAATATATTTCATAATTTGGGAATTCTAGACTGAGGTGCAATTAGCATAATGTTACTTGAAAAGGACGGCTACATTGAAATTTCATGAAGCAAAGAAATCTATGGTTTAATTAGAAAAATCTATGCAGCAGTGCAGTTAGTACAATTTCGATTGAAAAGGAAAGCCACATTGTGCAGTTTTGGTGAAATATCATCAATTGATTTGCATTCGCGTTGTATGTACTCTACAGCAGTCTAAAGCGCTAGTAGTGTAGGGGTATCATGCAAGATTCCCATTCTTGCGACCCGGGTTCGAGTCCCGGCTAGCGCAGGAAACAGATTTTATGCTTTCTTTTAAACTAATACAAAATGTATTAGTCTGAGAATTATTTAATATTGAATGTATCTTACATGACCTGCAGAAATTTTTACACACAGAATTTTTTGACAACTGTGGCAGTAACATTTGTTGTTAAAAGACAATAAAAATAAGCTATTCATACAATCTTCTAATATGAGTAAAATTACATTTCTTAATTAGTTTCAAGAGCATTGCAAAGTTAATAACATGACATTTCTTGACATTTGTATATGTATCAGTTGAACAAAACAATATATTTCATAATTTGGGAATTCTAGACTGAGGTGCAATTAGCATAATGTTACTTGAAAAGGACGGCTACATTGACATTTCATGAAGCAAAGAAATCTATGGTTTAATTAGAAAAATCTATGCAGCAGTGCAGTTAGTACAATTTCGCTTGAAAAGGAAAGCCACATTGTGCAGTTTTGGTGAAATATCATCAATTGATTTGCATTCACGTTGTATGTACTCTATGGCAGTCTAAAGCGCTAGTAGTGTAGGGGTATCATGCAAAATTCCCATTCTTGCGACCCGGGTTCGAGTCCCGGCTAGCGCAGGAAACCGATTTTATGCTTTCTTTTAAACTAATACAAAATGTATTAGTCTAAGAATTATTTAATATTGAATGTATCTTACATGACCTGCAGAAAATTTTACACACAGAATTTTTTGACAACTGTGGCATTAACATTTGTTGTTAAAAGACAATAAAAATAAGCTAATTATACAATCTTCTAATATGAGTAAAATTACATTTCTTAATTAGTTTCAAGAGCATTGTAAAGTTAATAACATGACATTTCTTGACATTTGTATATGTATCAGTTGAACAAAACAATATATTTCATAATTTGGGAATTCTAGGCTGAGGTGCAATTAGCATAATGTTACTTGAAAAGGACGGCTACATTGACATTTCATGAAGCAAAGAAATCTATGGTTTAATTAGAAAAATCTATGCAGCAGTGCAGTTAGTACAATTTCGCTTGAAAAGGAAAGCCACATTGTGCAGTTTTGGTGAAATATCATCAATTGATTTGCGTTTGCGATGTATGTACTCTATGGCAGTCTAAAGCGCTAGTAGTGTAGGGGTATCATGCAAGATTCCCATTCTTGCGACCCGGGTTCGAGTCCCGGCTAGCGCAGGAAACAGATTTTATGCTTTCTTTTAAACTAATACAAAATGTATTAGTCTGAGAATTATTTAATATTGAATGTATCTTACATGACCTGCAGAAATTTTTACACACAGAATTTTTTGACAACTGTGGCAGTAACATTTGTTGTTAAAAGACAATAAAAATAAGCTATTCATACAATCTTCTAATATGAGTAAAATTACAATTCTTAATTAGTTTCAAGAGCATTGCAAAGTTAATAACATGACATTTCTTGACATTTGTATATGTATCAGTTGAACAAAACAATATATTTCATAATTTGGGAATTCTAGACTGAGGTGCAATTAGCATAATGTTACTTGAAAAGGACGGCTACATTGAAATTTCATGAAGCAAAGAAATCTATGGTTTAATTAGAAAAATCTATGCAGCAGTGCAGTTAGTACAATTTCGATTGAAAAGGAAAGCCACATTGTGCAGTTTTGGTGAAATATCATCAATTGATTTGCATTCGCGTTGTATGTACTCTACAGCAGTCTAAAGCGCTAGTAGTGTAGGGGTATCATGCAAGATTCCCATTCTTGTGACCCGGGTTCGAGTCCCGGCTAGCGCAGGAAACAGATTTTATGCTTTCTTTTAAACTAATACAAAATGTATTAGTCTGAGAATTATTTAATATTGAATGTATCTTACATGACCTGCAGAAATTTTTACACACAGAATTTTTTGACAACTGTGGCAGTAACATTTGTTGTTAAAAGACAATAAAAATAAGCTATTCATACAATCTTCTAATATGAGTAAAATTACATTTCTTAATTAGTTTCAAGAGCATTGCAAAGTTAATAACATGACATTTCTTGACATTTGTATATGTATCAGTTGAACAAAACAATATATTTCATAATTTGGGAATTCTAGACTGAGGTGCAATTAGCATAATGTTACTTGAAAAGGACGGCTACATTGAAATTTCATGAAGCAAAGAAATCTATGGTTTAATTAGAAAAATCTATGCAGCAGTGCAGTTAGTACAATTTCGATTGAAAAGGAAAGCCACATTGTGCAGTTTTGGTGAAATATCATCAATTGATTTGCGTTCGCGGTGTATGTACTCTATGGCAGTCTAAAGCGCTAGTAGTGTAGGGGTATCATGCAAGATTCCCATTCTTGCGACCCGGGTTCGAGTCCCGGCTAGCGCAAGAAACAGATTTTATGCTTTCTTTTAAACTAATACAAAATGTATTAGTCTAAGAATTATTTAATATTGAATGTATCTTACATGACCTGCAGAAATTTTTACACACAGAATTTTTTGACAACTGTGGCAGTAACATTTGTTGTAAAAGACAATAAAAATAAGCTATTCATACAATCTTCTAATATGAGTAAAATTACATTTCTTAATTAGTTTCAAGAGCATTGCAAAGTTAATAACATGACATTTCTTGACATTTGCATATGTATCAGTTGAACAAAACAATTTATTTCATAATTTGGAAATTCTAGACTGAGGTGCAATTAGCATAATGTTACTTGAAAAGAACGGCTACATTGAAATTTCATGAAGCAAAGAAATCTATGGTTTAATTAGAAAAATCTATGCAGCAGTGCAGTTAGTACAATTTCGCTTGAAAAGGAAAGCCACATTGTGCAGTTTTGGTGAAATATCATCAATTGATTTGCGTTCGCGGTGTATGTTTTCTATGGCAGTCTAAAGCGCTAGTAGTGTAGGGGTATCATGCAAAATTCCCATTCTTGCGACCCGGGTTCGATTCCCGGCTAGCGCAGGAAACACATTTTATGCTTTCTTTTAAACTAATACAAAATGTATTAGTCTAAGAATTATTTAATATTGAATGTATCTTACATTACCTGCAGACATTTTTACACACAGAATTTTTTGACAACTGTGGCAGTAACATTTGTTGTTAAAAGACAATAAAAATAAGCTATTCATACAATCTTCTAATATGAGTAAAATTACATTTCTTAATTAGTTTCAAGAGCATTGCAAAGTTAATAACATGACATTTCTTGACATTTGTATATGTATCAGTTGAACAAAACAATATATTTCATAATTTGGGAATTCTAGACTGAGGTGCAATTAGCATAATGTTACTTGAAAAGGACGGCTACATTGACATTTCATGAAGCAAAGAAATCTATGGTTTAATTAGAAAAATCTATGCAGCAGTGCAGTTAGTACAATTTCGCTTGAAAAGGAAAGCCACATTGTGCAGTTTTGGTGAAATATCATCAATTGATTTGCATTCACGTTGTATGTACTCTATGGCAGTCTAAAGCGCTAGTAGTGTAGGGGTATCATGCAAGATTCCCATTCTTGCGACCCGGGTTCGAGTCCCGGCTAGCGCAGGAAACCGATTTTATGCTTTCTTTTAAACTAATACAAAATGTATTAGTCTAAGAATTATTTAATATTGAATGTATCTTACATGACCTGCAGAAAATTTTACACACAGAATTTTTTGACAACTGTGGCAGTAACATTTGTTGTTAAAAGACAATAAAAATAAGCTATTCATACAATCTTCTAATATGAGTAAAATTACATTTCTTAATTAGTTTCAAGAGCATTGCAAAGTTAATAACATGACATTTCTTGACATTTGTATATGTATCAGTTGAACAAAACAATATATTTCATAATTTGGGAATTCTAGACTGAGGTGCAATTAGCATAATGTTACTTGAAAAGGACGGCTACATTGAAATTTCATTAAGCAAAGCAATCTATGGTTTAATTAGAAAAATCTATGCAGCAGTGCAGTTAGTACAATTTCGCTTGAAAAGGAAAGCCACATTGGGCAGTTTTGGTGAAATATCATCAATTGATTTGCGTTCGCGGTGTATGTACTCTATGGCAGTCTAAAGCGCTAGTAGTGTAGGGGTATCATGCAAGATTCCCATTCTTGCGACCCGGGTTCGATTCCCGGCTAGCGCAAAAAACCGAATTTATGCTTTCTTTTAAACTAATACAAAATGTATTAGTCTAAGAATTATTTAATATTGAATGTATCTTACATGACCTGCAGAAATTTTTACACACAGAATTTTTTGACAACTGTGGCAGTAACATTTGTTGTAAAAGACAATAAAAATAAGCTATTCATACAATCTTCTAATATGAGTAAAATTACATTTCTTAATTAGTTTCAAGAGCATTGTAAAGTTAATAACATGACATTTCTTGACATTTGTATATGTATCAGTTGAACAAAACAATATATTTCATAATTTGGGAATTCTAGACTGAGGTGCAATTAGCATAATGTTACTTGAAAAGGACGGCTACATTGACATTTCATGAAGCAAAGAAATCTATGGTTTAATTAGAAAAATCTATGCAGCAGTGCAGTTAGTACAATTTCGCTTGAAAAGGAAAGCCACATTGTGCAGTTTTGGTGAAATATCATCAATTGATTTGCGTTCGCGATGTATGTACTCTATGGCAGTCTAAAGCACTAGTAGTGTAGGGGTATCATGCAAGATTCCCATTATTGCGACCCGGGTTCGAGTCCCGGCTAGCGCAGGAAACAGATTTTATGCTTTCTTTTAAACTAATACAAAATGTATTAGTCTGAGAATTATTTAATATTGAATGTATCTTACATGACCTGCAGAAATTTTTACACACAGAATTTTTTGACAACTGTGGCAGTAACATTTGTTGTTAAAAGACAAGAAAAATAAGCTATTCATACAATCTTCTAATATGAGTAAAATTACAATTCTTAATTAGTTTCAAGAGCATTGCAAAGTTAATAACATGACATTTCTTGACATTTGTATATGTATCAGTTGAACAAAACAATATATTTCATAATTTGGGAATTCTAGACTGAGGTGCAATTAGCATAATGTTACTTGAAAAGGACGGCTACATTGAAATTTCATGAAGCAAAGAAATCTATGGTTTAATTAGAAAAATCTATGCAGCAGTGCAGTTAGTACAATTTCGATTGAAAAGGAAAGCCACATTGTGCAGTTTTGGTGAAATATCATCAATTGATTTGCGTTCGCGGTGTATGTACTCTATGGCAGTCTAAAGCGCTAGTAGTGTAGGGGTATCATGCAAGATTCCCATTCTTGCGACCCGGGTTCGAGTCCCGGCTAGCGCAAGAAACAGATTTTATGCTTTCTTTTAAACTAATACAAAATGTATTAGTCTAAGAATTATTTAATATTGAATGTATCTTACATGACCTGCAGAAATTTTTACACACAGAATTTTTTGACAACTGTGGCAGTAACATTTGTTGTAAAAGACAATAAAAATAAGCTATTCATACAATCTTCTAATATGAGTAAAATTACATTTCTTAATTAGTTTCAAGAGCATTGCAAAGTTAATAACATGACATTTCTTGACATTTGCATATGTATCAGTTGAACAAAACAATTTATTTCATAATTTGGAAATTCTAGACTGAGGTGCAATTAGCATAATGTTACTTGAAAAGGACGGCTACATTGAAATTTCATGAAGCAAAGAAATCTATGGTTTAATTAGAAAAATCTATGCAGCAGTGCAGTTAGTACAATTTCGCTTTAAAAGGAAAGCCACATTGTGCAGTTTTGGTGAAATATCATCAATTGATTTGCGTTCGCGATCTATGTAGTCTACGGCAGTCTAAAGCGCTAGTAGTGTAGGGGTATCACGCAAGATTCCCATTCTTGCGACCCGGGTTTGAGTCCCGGCTAGCGCAGGAAACAGATTTTATGCTTCCTTTTAAACTAATACAAAATGTAGGAAACACATTTTATGCTTTCTTTTAAACTAATACAAAATGTATTAGTCTAAGAATTATTTAATATTGAATGTATCTTACATTACCTGCAGACATTTTTACACACAGAATTTTTTGACAACTGTGGCAGTAACATTTGTTGTTAAAAGACAATAAAAATAAGCTATTCATACAATCTTCTAATATGAGTAAAATTACATTTCTTAATTAGTTTCAAGAGCATTGCAAAGTTAATAACATGACATTTCTTGACATTTGTATATGTATCAGTTGAACAAAACAATATATTTCATAATTTGGGAATTCTAGACTGAGGTGCAATTAGCATAATGTTACTTGAAAAGGACGGCTACATTGACATTTCATGAAGCAAAGAAATCTATGGTTTAATTAGAAAAATCTATGCAGCAGTGCAGTTAGTACAATTTCGCTTGAAAAGGAAAGCCACATTGTGCAGTTTTGGTGAAATATCATCAATTGATTTGCATTCACGTTGTATGTACTCTATGGCAGTCTAAAGCGCTAGTAGTGTAGGGGTATCATGCAAGATTCCCATTCTTGCGACCCGGGTTCGAGTCCCGGCTAGCGCAGGAAACCGATTTTATGCTTTCTTTTAAACTAATACAAAATGTATTAGTCTAAGAATTATTTAATATTGAATGTATCTTACATGACCTGCAGAAAATTTTACACACAGAATTTTTTGACAACTGTGGCAGTAACATTTGTTGTTAAAAGACAATAAAAATAAGCTAATTATACAATCTTCTAATATGAGTAAAATTACATTTCTTAATTAGTTTCAAGAGCATTGTAAAGTTAATAACATGACATTTCTTGACATTTGTATATGTATCAGTTGAACAAAACAATATATTTCATAATTTGGGAATTCTAGGCTGAGGTGCAATTAGCATAATGTTACTTGAAAAGGACGGCTACATTGACATTTCATGAAGCAAAGAAATCTATGGTTTAATTAGAAAAATCTATGCAGCAGTGCAGTTAGTACAATTTCGCTTGAAAAGGAAAGCCACATTGTGCAGTTTTGGTGAAATATCATCAATTGATTTGCGTTTGCGATGTATGTACTCTATGGCAGTCTAAAGCGCTAGTAGTGTAGGGGTATCATGCAAGATTCCCATTCTTGCGACCCGGGTTCGAGTCCCGGCTAGCGCAGGAAACAGATTTTATGCTTTCTTTTAAACTAATACAAAATGTATTAGTCTGAGAATTATTTAATATTGAATGTATCTTACATGACCTGCAGAAATTTTTACACACAGAATTTTTTGACAACTGTGGCAGTAACATTTGTTGTTAAAAGACAATAAAAATAAGCTATTCATACAATCTTCTAATATGAGTAAAATTACAATTCTTAATTAGTTTCAAGAGCATTGCAAAGTTAATAACATGACATTTCTTGACATTTGTATATGTATCAGTTGAACAAAACAATATATTTCATAATTTGGGAATTCTAGACTGAGGTGCAATTAGCATAATGTTACTTGAAAAGGACGGCTACATTGAAATTTCATGAAGCAAAGAAATCTATGGTTTAATTAGAAAAATCTATGCAGCAGTGCAGTTAGTACAATTTCGATTGAAAAGGAAAGCCACATTGTGCAGTTTTGGTGAAATATCATCAATTGATTTGCATTCGCGTTGTATGTACTCTACAGCAGTCTAAAGCGCTAGTAGTGTAGGGGTATCATGCAAGATTCCCATTCTTGCGACCCGGGTTCGAGTCCCGGCTAGCGCAGGAAACAGATTTTATGCTTTCTTTTAAACTAATACAAAATGTATTAGTCTGAGAATTATTTAATATTGAATGTATCTTACATGACCTGCAGAAATTTTTACACACAGAATTTTTTGACAACTGTGGCAGTAACATTTGTTGTTAAAAGACAATAAAAATAAGCTATTCATACAATCTTCTAATATGAGTAAAATTACATTTCTTAATTAGTTTCAAGAGCATTGCAAAGTTAATAACATGACATTTCTTGACATTTGTATATGTATCAGTTGAACAAAACAATATATTTCATAATTTGGGAATTCTAGACTGAGGTGCAATTAGCATAATGTTACTTGAAAAGGACGGCTACATTGAAATTTCATGAAGCAAAGAAATCTATGGTTTAATTAGAAAAATCTATGCAGCAGTGCAGTTAGTACAATTTCGATTGAAAAGGAAAGCCACATTGTGCAGTTTTGGTGAAATATCATCAATTGATTTGCGTTCGCGGTGTATGTACTCTATGGCAGTCTAAAGCGCTAGTAGTGTAGGGGTATCATGCAAGATTCCCATTCTTGCGACCCGGGTTCGAGTCCCGGCTAGCGCAGGAAACACATTTTATGCTTTCTTTTAAACTAATACAAAATGTATTAGTCTGAGAATTATTTAATATTGAATGTATCTTACATGACCTGCAGAAATTTTTACACACAGAATTTTTTGACAACTGTGGCAGTAACATTTGTTGTTAAAAGACAATAAAAATAAGCTATTCATACAATCTTCTAATATGAGTAAAATTACATTTCTTAATTAGTTTCAAGAGCATTGCAAAGTTAATAACATGACATTTCTTGACATTTGTATATGTATCAGTTGAACAAAACAATATATTTCATAATTTGGGAATTCTAGACTGAGGTGCAATTAGCATAATGTTACTTGAAAAGGACGGCTACATTGAAATTTCATGAAGCAAAGAAATCTATGGTTTAATTAGAAAAATCTATGCAGCAGTGCAGTTAGTACAATTTCGATTGAAAAGGAAAGCCACATTGTGCAGTTTTGGTGAAATATCATCAATTGATTTGCGTTCGCGGTGTATGTACTCTATGGCAGTCTAAAGCGCTAGTAGTGTAGGGGTATCATGCAAGATTCCCATTCTTGCGACCCGGGTTCGAGTCCCGGCTAGCGCAAGAAACAGATTTTATGCTTTCTTTTAAACTAATACAAAATGTATTAGTCTAAGAATTATTTAATATTGAATGTATCTTACATGACCTGCAGAAATTTTTACACACAGAATTTTTTGACAACTGTGGCAGTAACATTTGTTGTAAAAGACAATAAAAATAAGCTATTCATACAATCTTCTAATATGAGTAAAATTACATTTCTTAATTAGTTTCAAGAGCATTGCAAAGTTAATAACATGACATTTCTTGACATTTGCATATGTATCAGTTGAACAAAACAATTTATTTCATAATTTGGAAATTCTAGACTGAGGTGCAATTAGCATAATGTTACTTGAAAAGAACGGCTACATTGAAATTTCATGAAGCAAAGAAATCTATGGTTTAATTAGAAAAATCTATGCAGCAGTGCAGTTAGTACAATTTCGCTTGAAAAGGAAAGCCACATTGTGCAGTTTTGGTGAAATATCATCAATTGATTTGCGTTCGCGGTGTATGTTTTCTATGGCAGTCTAAAGCGCTAGTAGTGTAGGGGTATCATGCAAAATTCCCATTCTTGCGACCCGGGTTCGATTCCCGGCTAGCGCAGGAAACACATTTTATGCTTTCTTTTAAACTAATACAAAATGTATTAGTCTAAGAATTATTTAATATTGAATGTATCTTACATTACCTGCAGACATTTTTACACACAGAATTTTTTGACAACTGTGGCAGTAACATTTGTTGTTAAAAGACAATAAAAATAAGCTATTCATACAATCTTCTAATATGAGTAAAATTACATTTCTTAATTAGTTTCAAGAGCATTGCAAAGTTAATAACATGACATTTCTTGACATTTGTATATGTATCAGTTGAACAAAACAATATATTTCATAATTTGGGAATTCTAGACTGAGGTGCAATTAGCATAATGTTACTTGAAAAGGACGGCTACATTGAAATTTCATGAAGCAAAGAAATCTATGGTTTAATTAGAAAAATCTATGCAGCAGTGCAGTTAGTACAATTTCGATTGAAAAGGAAAGCCACATTGTGCAGTTTTGGTGAAATATCATCAATTGATTTGCGTTCGCGGTGTATGTACTCTATGGCAGTCTAAAGCGCCAATAGTGTAGGGGTATCATGCAAGATTCCCATTCTTGCGACCCGGGTTCGATTCCCGGCTAGCGCAGAAAAAACATTTTATGCTTTCTAAAGCGCTAGTAGTGTAGGGGTATCATGCAAGATTCCCATTCTTGCGACCCGGGTTCGAGTCCCGGCTAGCGCAGGAAACCGATTTTAGGCTTTCTTTTAAACTAATACAAAATGTATTAGTCTAAGAATTATTTAATATTGAATGTATCTTACATGACCTGCAGAAAATTTTACACACAGAATTTTTTGACAACTGTGGCAGTAACATTTGTTGTTAAAAGACAATAAAAATAAGCTAATTATACAATCTTCTAATATGAGTAAAATTACATTTCTTAATTAGTTTCAAGAGCATTGTAAAGTTAATAACATGACATTTCTTGACATTTGTCTATGTATCAGTTGAACAAAACAATATATTTCATAATTTGGGAATTCTAGACTGAGTTGCAATTAGCATAATGTTACTTGAAAAGGACGGCTACATTGACATTTCATGAAGCAAAGAAATCTATGGTTTAATTAGAAAAATCTATGCAGCAGTGCAGTTAGTACAATTTCGCTTGAAAAGGAAAGCCACATTGTGCAGTTTTGGTGAAATATCATCAATTGATTTGCATTCGCGTTGTATATACTCTACAGCAGTCTAATGTGCTAGTAGTGTAGGGGTATCATGCAAGATTCCCATTCTTGCGACCCGGGTTTGAGTCCCGGCTAGCGCAGGAAACCGATTTTATGCTTTCTTTTAAACTAATACAAAATGCATTAGTCTGAGAATTATTTAATATTGAATGTATCTTACATGACCTGCAGAAATTTTTACACACAGAATTTTTTGACAACTGTGGCAGTAACATTTGTTGTTAAAAGACAATAAAAATAAGCTATTCATACAATCTTCTAATATGAGTAAAATTACATTTCTTAATTAGTTTCAAGAGCATTGCAAAGTTAATAACATGACATTTCTTGACATTTGTATATGTATCAGTTGAACAAAACAATATATTTCATAATTTGGGAATTCTAGACTGAGGTGCAATTAGCATAATGTTACTTGAAAAGGACGGCTACATTGAAATTTCATTAAGCAAAGCAATCTATGGTTTAATTAGAAAAATCTATGCAGCAGTGCAGTTAGTACAATTTCGCTTGAAAAGGAAAGCCACATTGGGCAGTTTTGGTGAAATATCATCAATTGATTTGCGTTCGCGGTGTATGTACTCTATGGCAGTCTAAAGCGCTAGTAGTGTAGGGGTATCATGCAAGATTCCCATTCTTGCGACCCGGGTTCGATTCCCGGCTAGCGCAAAAAAACGAATTTATGCTTTCTTTTAAACTAATACAAAATGTATTAGTCTAAGAATTATTTAATATTGAATGTATCTTACATGACCTGCAGAAATTTTTACACACAGAATTTTTTGACAACTGTGGCAGTAACATTTGTTGTAAAAGACAATAAAAATAAGCTATTCATACAATCTTCTAATATGAGTAAAATTACATTTCTTAATTAGTTTCAAGAGCATTGTAAAGTTAATAACATGACATTTCTTGACATTTGTATATGTATCAGTTGAACAAAACAATATATTTCATAATTTGGGAATTCTAGACTGAGGTGCAATTAGCATAATGTTACTTGAAAAGGACGGCTACATTGACATTTCATGAAGCAAAGAAATCTATGGTTTAATTAGAAAAATCTATGCAGCAGTGCAGTTAGTACAATTTCGCTTGAAAAGGAAAGCCACATTGTGCAGTTTTGGTGAAATATCATCAATTGATTTGCGTTCGCGATGTATGTACTCTATGGCAGTCTAAAGCACTAGTAGTGTAGGGGTATCATGCAAGATTCCCATTATTGCGACCCGGGTTCGAGTCCCGGCTAGCGCAGGAAACAGATTTTATGCTTTCTTTTAAACTAATACAAAATGTATTAGTCTGAGAATTATTTAATATTGAATGTATCTTACATGACCTGCAGAAATTTTTACACACAGAATTTTTTGACAACTGTGGCAGTAACATTTGTTGTTAAAAGACAAGAAAAATAAGCTATTCATACAATCTTCTAATATGAGTAAAATTACAATTCTTAATTAGTTTCAAGAGCATTGCAAAGTTAATAACATGACATTTCTTGACATTTGTATATGTATCAGTTGAACAAAACAATATATTTCATAATTTGGGAATTCTAGACTGAGGTGCAATTAGCATAATGTTACTTGAAAAGGACGGCTACATTGAAATTTCATGAAGCAAAGAAATCTATGGTTTAATTAGAAAAATCTATGCAGCAGTGCAGTTAGTACAATTTCGATTGAAAAGGAAAGCCACATTGTGCAGTTTTGGTGAAATATCATCAATTGATTTGCGTTCGCGGTGTATGTACTCTATGGCAGTCTAAAGCGCTAGTAGTGTAGGGGTATCATGCAAGATTCCCATTCTTGCGACCCGGGTTCGAGTCCCGGCTAGCGCAAGAAACAGATTTTATGCTTTCTTTTAAACTAATACAAAATGTATTAGTCTAAGAATTATTTAATATTGAATGTATCTTACATGACCTGCAGAAATTTTTACACACAGAATTTTTTGACAACTGTGGCAGTAACATTTGTTGTAAAAGACAATAAAAATAAGCTATTCATACAATCTTCTAATATGAGTAAAATTACATTTCTTAATTAGTTTCAAGAGCATTGCAAAGTTAATAACATGACATTTCTTGACATTTGCATATGTATCAGTTGAACAAAACAATTTATTTCATAATTTGGAAATTCTAGACTGAGGTGCAATTAGCATAATGTTACTTGAAAAGGACGGCTACATTGAAATTTCATGAAGCAAAGAAATCTATGGTTTAATTAGAAAAATCTATGCAGCAGTGCAGTTAGTACAATTTCGCTTTAAAAGGAAAGCCACATTGTGCAGTTTTGGTGAAATATCATCAATTGATTTGCGTTCGCGATCTATGTAGTCTACGGCAGTCTAAAGCGCTAGTAGTGTAGGGGTATCACGCAAGATTCCCATTCTTGCGACCCGGGTTTGAGTCCCGGCTAGCGCAGGAAACAGATTTTATGCTTCCTTTTAAACTAATACAAAATGTATTAGTCTAAGAATTATTCAATATTGAATGTATCTTACATGACCTGCAGAAATTTTTACACACAGAATTTTTTGACAACTGTGGCAGTAACATTTGTTGTAAAAGACAATAAAAATAAGCTATTCATACAATCTTCTAATATGAGTAAAATTACATTTCTTAATTAGTTTCAAGAGCATTGCAAAGTTAATAACATGACATTTCTTGACATTTGCATATGTATCAGTTGAACAAAACAATTTATTTAATAATTTAGAAATTCTAGACTGAGGTGCAATTAGCATAATGTTACTTGAAAAGGACGGCTACATTGAAATTTCATGAAGCAAAGAAATCTATGGTTTAATTAGAAAAATCTATGCAGCAGTGCAGTTAGTACAATTTCGCTTGAAAAGGAAAGCCACATTGTGCAGTTTTGGTGAAATATCATCAATTGATTTGCGTTCGCGATGTATGTACTCTATGGCAGTCTAAAGCACTAGTAGTGTAGGGGTATCATGCAAGATTCCCATTCTTGCGACCCGGGTTCGAGTCCCGGCTAGCGCAGGAAACAGATTTTATGCTTTCTTTTAAACTAATACAAAATGTATTAGTCTGAGAATTATTTAATATTGAATGTATCTTACATGACCTGCAGAAATTTTTACACACAGAATTTTTTGACAACTGTGGCAGTAACATTTGTTGTTAAAAGACAATAAAAATAAGCTATTCATACAATCTTCTAATATGAGTAAAATTACATTTCTTAATTAGTTTCAAGAGCATTGCAAAGTTAATAACATGACATTTCTTGACATTTGTATATGTATCAGTTGAACAAAACAATATATTTCATAATTTGGGAATTCTAGACTGAGGTGCAATTAGCATAATGTTACTTGAAAAGGACGGCTACATTGAAATTTCATGAAGCAAAGAAATCTATGGTTTAATTAGAAAAATCTATGCAGCAGTGCAGTTAGTACAATTTCGATTGAAAAGGAAAGCCACATTGTGCAGTTTTGGTGAAATATCATCAATTGATTTGCGTTCGCGGTGTATGTACTCTATGGCAGTCTAAAGCGCTAGTAGTGTAGGGGTATCATGCAAGATTCCCATTCTTGCGACCCGGGTTCGAGTCCCGGCTAGCGCAAGAAACAGATTTTATGCTTTCTTTTAAACTAATACAAAATGTATTAGTCTAAGAATTATTTAATATTGAATGTATCTTACATGACCTGCAGAAATTTTTACACACAGAATTTTTTGACAACTGTGGCAGTAACATTTGTTGTAAAAGACAATAAAAATAAGCTATTCATACAATCTTCTAATATGAGTAAAATTACATTTCTTAATTAGTTTCAAGAGCATTGCAAAGTTAATAACATGACATTTCTTGACATTTGCATATGTATCAGTTGAACAAAACAATTTATTTCATAATTTGGAAATTCTAGACTGAGGTGCAATTAGCATAATGTTACTTGAAAAGGACGGCTACATTGAAATTTCATGAAGCAAAGAAATCTATGGTTTAATTAGAAAAATCTATGCAGCAGTGCAGTTAGTACAATTTCGCTTTAAAAGGAAAGCCACATTGTGCAGTTTTGGTGAAATATCATCAATTGATTTGCGTTCGCGATCTATGTAGTCTACGGCAGTCTAAAGCGCTAGTAGTGTAGGGGTATCACGCAAGATTCCCATTCTTGCGACCCGGGTTTGAGTCCCGGCTAGCGCAGGAAACAGATTTTATGCTTCCTTTTAAACTAATACAAAATGTATTAGTCTAAGAATTATTCAATATTGAATGTATCTTACATGACCTGCAGAAATTTTTACACACAGAATTTTTTGACAACTGTGGCAGTAACATTTGTTGTAAAAGACAATAAAAATAAGCTATTCATACAATCTTCTAATATGAGTAAAATTACATTTCTTAATTAGTTTCAAGAGCATTGCAAAGTTAATAACATGACATTTCTTGACATTTACATATGTATCAGTTAAACAAAACAATTTATTTAATAATTTAGAAATTCTAGACTGAGGTGCAATTAGCATAATGTTACTTGAAAAGGACGGCTACATTGAAATTTCATGAAGCAAAGAAATCTATGGTTTAATTAGAAAAATCTATGCAGCAGTGCAGTTAGTACAATTTCGCTTGAAAAGGAAAGCCACATTGTGCAGTTTTGGTGAAATATCATCAATTGATTTGCGTTCGCGATCTATGTAGTCTACGGCAGTCTAAAGCGCTAGTAGTGTAGGGGTATCACGCAAGATTCCCATTCTTGCGACCCGGGTTTGAGTCCCGGCTAGCGCAGGAAACAGATTTTATGCTTCCTTTTAAACTAATACAAAATGTATTAGTCTAAGAATTATTTAATATTGAATGTATCTTACATGACCTGCAGAAATTTTTACACACAGAATTTTTTGACAACTGTGGCAGTAACATTTGTTGTTAAAAGACAATAAAAATAAGCTATTCATACAATCTTCTAATATGAGTAAAATTACATTTCTTAATTAGTTTCAAGAGCATTGCAAAGTTAATAACATGACATTTCTTGACATTTGTATATGTATCAGTTGAACAAAACAATATATTTCATAATTTGGGAATTCTAGACTGAGGTGCAATTAGCATAATGTTACTTGAAAAGGACGGCTACATTGACATTTCATGAAGCAAAGAAATCTATGGTTTAATTAGAAAAATCTATGCAGCAGTGCAGTTAGTACAATTTCGCTTGAAAAGGAAAGCCACATTGTGCAGTTTTGGTGAAATATCATCAATTGATTTGCATTCACGTTGTATGTACTCTATGGCAGTCTAAAGCGCTAGTAGTGTAGGGGTATCATGCAAGATTCCCATTCTTGCGACCCGGGTTCGAGTCCCGGCTAGCGCAGGAAACCGATTTTATGCTTTCTTTTAAACTAATACAAAATGTATTAGTCTAAGAATTATTTAATATTGAATGTATCTTACATGACCTGCAGAAAATTTTACACACAGAATTTTTTGACAACTGTGGCAGTAACATTTGTTGTTAAAAGACAATAAAAATAAGCTAATTATACAATCTTCTAATATGAGTAAAATTACATTTCTTAATTAGTTTCAAGAGCATTGTAAAGTTAATAACATGACATTTCTTGACATTTGTATATGTATCAGTTGAACAAAACAATATATTTCATAATTTGGGAATTCTAGGCTGAGGTGCAATTAGCATAATGTTACTTGAAAAGGACGGCTACATTGACATTTCATGAAGCAAAGAAATCTATGGTTTAATTAGAAAAATCTATGCAGCAGTGCAGTTAGTACAATTTCGCTTGAAAAGGAAAGCCACATTGTGCAGTTTTGGTGAAATATCATCAATTGATTTGCGTTCGCGATGTATGTACTCTATGGCAGTCTAAAGCGCTAGTAGTGTAGGGGTATCATGCAAGATTCCCATTCTTGCAACCCGGGTTCGAGTCCCGGCTAGCGCAGGAAACAGATTTTATGCTTTCTTTTAAACTAATACAAAATGTATTAGTCTGAGAATTATTTAATATTGAATGTATCTTACATGACCTGCAGAAATTTTTACACACAGAATTTTTTGACAACTGTGGCAGTAACATTTGTTGTTAAAAGACAATAAAAATAAGCTATTCATACAATCTTCTAATATGAGTAAAATTACAATTCTTAATTAGTTTCAAGAGCATTGCAAAGTTAATAACATGACATTTCTTGACATTTGTATATGTATCAGTTGAACAAAACAATATATTTCATAATTTGGGAATTCTAGACTGAGGTGCAATTAGCATAATGTTACTTGAAAAGGACGGCTACATTGAAATTTCATGAAGCAAAGAAATCTATGGTTTAATTAGAAAAATCTATGCAGCAGTGCAGTTAGTACAATTTCGATTGAAAAGGAAAGCCACATTGTGCAGTTTTGGTGAAATATCATCAATTGATTTGCGTTCGCGTTGTATGTACTCTACAGCAGTCTAAAGCGCTAGTAGTGTAGGGGTATCATGCAAGATTCCCATTCTTGCGACCCGGGTTCGAGTCCCGGCTAGCGCAGTAAACAGATTTTATGCTTTCTTTTAAACTAATACAAAATGTATTAGTCTGAGAATTATTTAATATTGAATGTATCTTACATGACCTGCAGAAATTTTTACACACAGAATTTTTTGACAACTGTGGCAGTAACATTTGTTGTTAAAAGACAATAAAAATAAGCTATTCATACAATCTTCTAATATGAGTAAAATTACATTTCTTAATTAGTTTCAAGAGCATTGCAAAGTTAATAACATGACATTTCTTGACATTTGTATATGTATCAGTTGAACAAAACAATATATTTCATAATTTGGGAATTCTAGACTGAGGTGCAATTAGCATAATGTTACTTGAAAAGGACGGCTACATTGAAATTTCATGAAGCAAAGAAATCTATGGTTTAATTAGAAAAATCTATGCAGCAGTGCAGTTAGTACAATTTCGATTGAAAAGGAAAGCCACATTGTGCAGTTTTGGTGAAATATCATCAATTGATTTGCGTTCGCGGTGTATGTACTCTATGGCAGTCTAAAGCGCTAGTAGTGTAGGGGTATCATGCAAGATTCCCATTCTTGCGACCCGGGTTCGAGTCCCGGCTAGCGCAAGAAACAGATTTTATGCTTTCTTTTAAACTAATACAAAATGTATTAGTCTAAGAATTATTTAATATTGAATGTATCTTACATGACCTGCAGAAATTTTTACACACAGAATTTTTTGACAACTGTGGCAGTAACATTTGTTGTAAAAGACAATAAAAATAAGCTATTCATACAATCTTCTAATATGAGTAAAATTACATTTCTTAATTAGTTTCAAGAGCATTGCAAAGTTAATAACATGACATTTCTTGACATTTGCATATGTATCAGTTGAACAAAACAATTTATTTCATAATTTGGAAATTCTAGACTGAGGTGCAATTAGCATAATGTTACTTGAAAAGAACGGCTACATTGAAATTTCATGAAGCAAAGAAATCTATGGTTTAATTAGAAAAATCTATGCAGCAGTGCAGTTAGTACAATTTCGCTTGAAAAGGAAAGCCACATTGTGCAGTTTTGGTGAAATATCATCAATTGATTTGCATTCGCGTTGTATGTACTCTACAGCAGTCTAAAGCGCTAGTAGTGTAGGGGTATCATGCAAGATTCCCATTCTTGCGACCCGGGTTCGAGTCCCGGCTAGCGCAGGAAACAGATTTTATGCTTTCTTTTAAACTAATACAAAATGTATTAGTCTGAGAATTATTTAATATTGAATGTATCTTACATGACCTGCAGAAATTTTTACACACAGAATTTTTTGACAACTGTGGCAGTAACATTTGTTGTTAAAAGACAATAAAAATAAGCTATTCATACAATCTTCTAATATGAGTAAAATTACATTTCTTAATTAGTTTCAAGAGCATTGCAAAGTTAATAACATGACATTTCTTGACATTTGTATATGTATCAGTTGAACAAAACAATATATTTCATAATTTGGGAATTCTAGACTGAGGTGCAATTAGCATAATGTTACTTGAAAAGGACGGCTACATTGAAATTTCATGAAGCAAAGAAATCTATGGTTTAATTAGAAAAATCTATGCAGCAGTGCAGTTAGTACAATTTCGATTGAAAAGGAAAGCCACATTGTGCAGTTTTGGTGAAATATCATCAATTGATTTGCGTTCGCGGTGTATGTACTCTATGGCAGTCTAAAGCGCTAGTAGTGTAGGGGTATCATGCAAGATTCCCATTCTTGCGACCCGGGTTCGAGTCCCGGCTAGCGCAAGAAACAGATTTTATGCTTTCTTTTAAACTAATACAAAATGTATTAGTCTAAGAATTATTTAATATTGAATGTATCTTACATGACCTGCAGAAATTTTTACACACAGAATTTTTTGACAACTGTGGCAGTAACATTTGTTGTAAAAGACAATAAAAATAAGCTATTCATACAATCTTCTAATATGAGTAAAATTACATTTCTTAATTAGTTTCAAGAGCATTGCAAAGTTAATAACATGACATTTCTTGACATTTGCATATGTATCAGTTGAACAAAACAATTTATTTCATAATTTGGAAATTCTAGACTGAGGTGCAATTAGCATAATGTTACTTGAAAAGAACGGCTACATTGAAATTTCATGAAGCAAAGAAATCTATGGTTTAATTAGAAAAATCTATGCAGCAGTGCAGTTAGTACAATTTCGCTTGAAAAGGAAAGCCACATTGTGCAGTTTTGGTGAAATATCATCAATTGATTTGCGTTCGCGGTGTATGTACTCTATGGCAGTCTAAAGCGCTAGTAGTGTAGGGGTATCATGCAAGATTCCCATTCTTGCGACCCGGGTTCGATTCCCGGCTAGCGCAAGAAACACATTTTATGCTTTCTTTTAAACTAATACAAAATGTATTAGTCTAAGAATTATTTAATATTGAATGTATCTTACATTACCTGCAGACATTTTTACACACAGAATTTTTTGACAACTGTGGCAGTAACATTTGTTGTTAAAAGACAATAAAAATAAGCTATTCATACAATCTTCTAATATGAGTAAAATTACATTTCTTAATTAGTTTCAAGAGCATTGCAAAGTTAATAACATGACATTTCTTGACATTTGTATATGTATCAGTTGAAAAAAACAATATATTTCATAATTTGGGAATTCTAGACTGAGGTGCAATTAGCATAATGTTACTTGAAAAGGACGGCTACATTGAAATTTCATGAAGCAAAGAAATCTATGGTTTAATTAGAAAAATCTATGCAGCAGTGCAGTTAGTACAATTTCGATTGAAAAGGAAAGCCACATTGTGCAGTTTTGGTGAAATATCATCAATTGATTTGCGTTCGCGGTGTATGTACTCTATGGCAGTCTAAAGCGCTAGTAGTGTAGGGGTATCATGCAAGATTCCCATTCTTGCGACCCGGGTTCGATTCCCGGCTAGCGCAGGAAACACATTTTATGCTTTCTAAAGCGCTAGTAGTGTAGGGGTATCATGCAAGATTCCCATTCTTGCGACCCGGGTTCGAGTCCCGGCTAGCGCAGGAAACCGATTTTATGCTTTCTTTTAAACTAATACAAAATGTATTAGTCTAAGAATTATTTAATATTGAATGTATCTTACATGACCTGCAGAAAATTTTACACACAGAATTTTTTGACAACTGTGGCAGTAACATTTGTTGTTAAAAGACAATAAAAATAAGCTAATTATACAATCTTCTAATATGAGTAAAATTACATTTCTTAATTAGTTTCAAGAGCATTGTAAAGTTAATAACATGACATTTCTTGACATTTGTCTATGTATCAGTTGAACAAAACAATATATTTCATAATTTGGGAATTCTAGACTGAGGTGCAATTAGCATAATGTTACTTGAAAAGGACGGCTACATTGACATTTCATAAAGCAAAGAAATCTATGGTTTAATTAGAAAAATCTATGCAGCAGTGCAGTTAGTACAATTTCGCTTGAAAAGGAAAGCCACATTGTGCAGTTTTGGTGAAATATCATCAATTGATTTGCATTCGCGTTGTATGTACTCTACAGCAGTCTAATGCGCTAGTAGTGTAGGGGTATCATGCAAGATTCCCATTCTTGCGACCCGGGTTCGAGTCCCGGCTAGCGCAGGAAACTGATTTTATGCTTTCTTTTAAACTAATACAAAATGCATTAGTCTGAGAATTATTTAATATTGAATGTATCTTACATGACCTGCAGAAATTTTTACACACAGAATTTTTTGACAACTGTGGCAGTAACATTTGTTGTTAAAAGACAATAAAAATAAGCTATTCATACAATCTTCTAATATGAGTAAAATTACATTTCTTAATTAGTTTCAAGAGCATTGCAAAGTTAATAACATGACATTTCTTGACATTTGTATATGTATCAGTTGAACAAAACAATATATTTCATAATTTGGGAATTCTAGACTGAGGTGCAATTAGCATAATGTTACTTGAAAAGGACGGCTACATTGAAATTTCATGAAGCAAAGCAATCTATGGTTTAATTAGAAAAATCTATGCAGCAGTGCAGTTAGTACAATTTCGCTTGAAAAGGAAAGCCACATTGGGCAGTTTTAATGAAATATCATCAATTAATTTGCGTTCGCGGTATATGTACTCTATGGCAGTCTAAAGCGCTAGTAGTGTAGGGGTATCATGCAAGATTCCCATTCTTGCGACCCAGGTTCGAGTCCCGGCTAGCGCAAAAAACAGAATTTATGCTTTCTTTTAAACTAATACAAAATGTATTAGTCTAAGAATTATTTAATATTGAATGTATCTTACATGACCTGCAGAAATTTTTACACACAGAATTTTTTGACAACTGTGGCAGTAACATTTGTTGTAAAAGACAATAAAAATAAGCTATTCATACAATCTTCTAATATGAGTAAAATTACATTTCTTAATTAGTTTCAAGAGCATTGCAAAGTTAATAACATGACATTTCTTGACATTTGCATATGTATCAGTTGAACAAAACTATTTATTTCATAATTTGGAAATTCTAGACTGAGGTGCAATTAGCATAATGTTACTTGAAAAGGACGGCTACATTGAAATTTCATGAAGCAAAGAAATCTATGGTTTAATTAGAAAAATCTATGCAGCAGTGCAGTTAGTACAATTTCGCTTGAAAAGGAAAGCCACATTGTGCAGTTTTGGTGAAATATCATCAATTGATTTGCATTCGCGTTGTATGTACTCTATGGCAGTCTAAAGCGCTAGTAGTGTAGGGGTATCATGCAAGATTCCCATTCTTGCGACCCGGGTTCGAGTCCCGGCTAGCGCAGGAAACCGATTTTATGCTTTCTTTTAAACTAATACAAAATGTATTAGTCTAAGAATTATTTAATATTGAATGTATCTTACATGACCTGCAGAAAATATTACACACAGAATTTTTTGACAACTGTGGCAGTAACATTTGTTGTTAAAAGACAATAAAAATAAGCTAATTATACAATCTTCTAATATGAGTAAAATTACATTTCTTAATTAGTTTCAAGAGCATTGTAAAGTTAATAACATGACATTTCTTGACATTTGTATATGTATCAGTTGAACAAAACAATATATTTCATAATTTGGGAATTCTAGACTGAGGTGCAATTAGCATAATGTTACTTGAAAAGGACGGCTACATTGACATTTCATGAAGCAAAGAAATCTATGGTTTAATTAGAAAAATCTATGCAGCAGTGCAGTTAGTACAATTTCGCTTGAAAAGGAAAGCCACATTGTGCAGTTTTGGTGAAATATCATCAATTGATTTGCATTCGCGTTGTATGTACTCTACAGCAGTCTAATTTGCTAGTAGTGTAGGGGTATCATGCAAGATTCCCATTCTTGCGACCCGGGTTCGAGTCCTGGCTAGCGCAGGAAACCGATTTTATGCTTTCTTTTAAACTAATACAAAATGTATTAGTCTGAGAATTATTTAATATTGAATGTATCTTACATGACCTGCAGAAATTTTTACACACAGAATTTTTTGACAACTGTGGCAGTAACATTTGTTGTTAAAAGACAATAAAAATAAGCTATTCATACAATCTTCTAATATGAGTAAAATTACATTTCTTAATTAGTTTCAAGAGCATTGCAAAGTTAATAACATGACATTTCTTGACATTTGTATATGTATCAGTTGAACAAAACAATATATTTCATAATTTGGGAATTCTAGACTGAGGTGCAATTAGCATAATGTTACTTGAAAAGGACGGCTACATTGACATTTCATGAAGCAAAGCAATCTATGGTTTAATTAGAAAAATCTATGCAGCAGTGCAGTTAGTACAATTTCGCTTGAAAAGGAAAGCCACATTGTGCAGTTTTGGTGAAATATCATCAATTGATTTGCATTCGCGTTGTATGTACTCTACAGCAGTCTAATGCGCTAGTAGTGTAGGGGTATCATGCAAGATTCCCATTCTTGCGACCCGGGTTCGAGTCCCGGCTAGCGCAAGAAACCGATTTTATGCTTTCTTTTAAACTAATACAAAATGTATTAGTCTGAGAATTATTTAATATTGAATGTATCTTACATGACCTGCAGAAATTTTTACACACAGAATTTTTTGACAACTGTGGCAGTAACATTTGTTGTTAAAAGACAATAAAAATAAGCTATTCATACAATCTTCTAATATGAGTAAAATTACATTTCTTAATTAGTTTCAAGAGCATTGCAAAGTTAATAACATGACATTTCTTGACATTTGTATATGTATCAGTTGAACAAAACAATATATTTCATAATTTGGGAATTCTAGACTGAGGTGCAATTAGCATAATGTTACTTGAAAAGGACGGCTACATTGACATTTCATGAAGCAAAGAAATCTATGGTTTAATTAGAAAAATCTATGCAGCAGTGCAGTTAGTACAATTTCGCTTGAAAAGGAAAGCCACATTGTGCAGTTTTGGTGAAATATCATCAATTGATTTGCATTCACGTTGTATGTACTCTATGGCAGTCTAAAGCGCTAGTAGTGTAGGGGTATCATGCAAGATTCCCATTCTTGCGACCCGGGTTCGAGTCCCGGCTAGCGCAGGAAACCGATTTTATGCTTTCTTTTAAACTAATACAAAATGTATTAGTCTAAGAATTATTTAATATTGAATGTATCTTACATGACCTGCAGAAAATTTTACACACAGAATTTTTTGACAACTGTGGCAGTAACATTTGTTGTTAAAAGACAATAAAAATAAGCTAATTATACAATCTTCTAATATGAGTAAAATTACATTTCTTAATTAGTTTCAAGAGCATTGTAAAGTTAATAACATGACATTTCTTGACATTTGTATATGTATCAGTTGAACAAAACAATATATTTCATAATTTGGGAATTCTAGGCTGAGGTGCAATTAGCATAATGTTACTTGAAAAGGACGGCTACATTGACATTTCATGAAGCAAAGAAATCTATGGTTTAATTAGAAAAATCTATGCAGCAGTGCAGTTAGTACAATTTCGCTTGAAAAGGAAAGCCACATTGTGCAGTTTTGGTGAAATATCATCAATTGATTTGCGTTCGCGATGTATGTACTCTATGGCAGTCTAAAGCACTAGTAGTGTAGGGGTATCATGCAAGATTCCCATTCTTGCGACCCGGGTTCGAGTCCCGGCTAGCGCAGGAAACAGATTTTATGCTTTCTTTTAAACTAATACAAAATGTATTAGTCTGAGAATTATTTAATATTGAATGTATCTTACATGACCTGCAGAAATTTTTACACACAGAATTTTTTGACAACTGTGGCAGTAACATTTGTTGTTAAAAGACAATAAAAATAAGCTATTCATACAATCTTCTAATATGAGTAAAATTACAATTCTTAATTAGTTTCAAGAGCATTGCAAAGTTAATAACATGACATTTCTTGACATTTGTATATGTATCAGTTGAACAAAACAATATATTTCATAATTTGGGAATTCTAGACTGAGGTGCAATTAGCATAATGTTACTTGAAAAGGACGGCTACATTGAAATTTCATGAAGCAAAGAAATCTATGGTTTAATTAGAAAAATCTATGCAGCAGTGCAGTTAGTACAATTTCGATTGAAAAGGAAAGCCACATTGTGCAGTTTTGGTGAAATATCATCAATTGATTTGCATTCGCGTTGTATGTACTCTACAGCAGTCTAAAGCGCTAGTAGTGTAGGGGTATCATGCAAGATTCCCATTCTTGCGACCCGGGTTCGAGTCCCGGCTAGCGCAGGAAACAGATTTTATGCTTTCTTTTAAACTAATACAAAATGTATTAGTCTGAGAATTATTTAATATTGAATGTATCTTACATGACCTGCAGAAATTTTTACACACAGAATTTTTTGACAACTGTGGCAGTAACATTTGTTGTTAAAAGACAATAAAAATAAGCTATTCATACAATCTTCTAATATGAGTAAAATTACATTTCTTAATTAGTTTCAAGAGCATTGCAAAGTTAATAACATGACATTTCTTGACATTTGTATATGTATCAGTTGAACAAAACAATATATTTCATAATTTGGGAATTCTAGACTGAGGTGCAATTAGCATAATGTTACTTGAAAAGGACGGCTACATTGAAATTTCATGAAGCAAAGAAATCTATGGTTTAATTAGAAAAATCTATGCAGCAGTGCAGTTAGTACAATTTCGATTGAAAAGGAAAGCCACATTGTGCAGTTTTGGTGAAATATCATCAATTGATTTGCGTTCGCGGTGTATGTACTCTATGGCAGTCTAAAGCGCTAGTAGTGTAGGGGTATCATGCAAGATTCCCATTCTTGCGACCCGGGTTCGAGTCCCGGCTAGCGCAAGAAACAGATTTTATGCTTTCTTTTAAACTAATACAAAATGTATTAGTCTAAGAATTATTTAATATTGAATGTATCTTACATGACCTGCAGAAATTTTTACACACAGAATTTTTTGACAACTGTGGCAGTAACATTTGTTGTAAAAGACAATAAAAATAAGCTATTCATACAATCTTCTAATATGAGTAAAATTACATTTCTTAATTAGTTTCAAGAGCATTGCAAAGTTAATAACATGACATTTCTTGACATTTGCATATGTATCAGTTGAACAAAACAATTTATTTCATAATTTGGAAATTCTAGACTGAGGTGCAATTAGCATAATGTTACTTGAAAAGAACGGCTACATTGAAATTTCATGAAGCAAAGAAATCTATGGTTTAATTAGAAAAATCTATGCAGCAGTGCAGTTAGTACAATTTCGCTTGAAAAGGAAAGCCACATTGTGCAGTTTTGGTGAAATATCATCAATTGATTTGCATTCGCGTTGTATGTACTCTACAGCAGTCTAAAGCGCTAGTAGTGTAGGGGTATCATGCAAGATTCCCATTCTTGCGACCCGGGTTCGAGTCCCGGCTAGCGCAGGAAACAGATTTTATGCTTTCTTTTAAACTAATACAAAATGTATTAGTCTGAGAATTATTTAATATTGAATGTATCTTACATGACCTGCAGAAATTTTTACACACAGAATTTTTTGACAACTGTGGCAGTAACATTTGTTGTTAAAAGACAATAAAAATAAGCTATTCATACAATCTTCTAATATGAGTAAAATTACATTTCTTAATTAGTTTCAAGAGCATTGCAAAGTTAATAACATGACATTTCTTGACATTTGTATATGTATCAGTTGAACAAAACAATATATTTCATAATTTGGGAATTCTAGACTGAGGTGCAATTAGCATAATGTTACTTGAAAAGGACGGCTACATTGAAATTTCATGAAGCAAAGAAATCTATGGTTTAATTAGAAAAATCTATGCAGCAGTGCAGTTAGTACAATTTCGATTGAAAAGGAAAGCCACATTGTGCAGTTTTGGTGAAATATCATCAATTGATTTGCGTTCGCGGTGTATGTACTCTATGGCAGTCTAAAGCGCTAGTAGTGTAGGGGTATCATGCAAGATTCCCATTCTTGCGACCCGGGTTCGAGTCCCGGCTAGCGCAAGGAACAGATTTTATGCTTTCTTTTAAACTAATACAAAATGTATTAGTCTAAGAATTATTTAATATTGAATGTATCTTACATGACCTGCAGAAATTTTTACACACAGAATTTTTTGACAACTGTGGCAGTAACATTTGTTGTAAAAGACAATAAAAATAAGCTATTCATACAATCTTCTAATATGAGTAAAATTACATTTCTTAATTAGTTTCAAGAGCATTGCAAAGTTAATAACATGACATTTCTTGACATTTGCATATGTATCAGTTGAACAAAACAATTTATTTCATAATTTGGAAATTCTAGACTGAGGTGCAATTAGCATAATGTTACTTGAAAAGAACGGCTACATTGAAATTTCATGAAGCAAAGAAATCTATGGTTTAATTAGAAAAATCTATGCAGCAGTGCAGTTAGTACAATTTCGCTTGAAAAGGAAAGCCACATTGTGCAGTTTTGGTGAAATATCATCAATTGATTTGCGTTCGCGGTGTATGTACTCTATGGCAGTCTAAAGCGCTAGTAGTGTAGGGGTATCATGCAAGATTCCCATTCTTGCGACCCGGGTTCGATTCCCGGCTAGCGCAGGAAACACATTTTATGCTTTCTTTTAAACTAATACAAAATGTATTAGTCTAAGAATTATTTAATATTGAATGTATCTTACATTACCTGCAGACATTTTTACACACAGAATTTTTTGACAACTGTGGCAGTAACATTTGTTGTTAAAAGACAATAAAAATAAGCTATTCATACAATCTTCTAATATGAGTAAAATTACATTTCTTAATTAGTTTCAAGAGCATTGCAAAGTTAATAACATGACATTTCTTGACATTTGTATATGTATCAGTTGAAAAAAACAATATATTTCATAATTTGGGAATTCTAGACTGAGGTGCAATTAGCATAATGTTACTTGAAAAGGACGGCTACATTGAAATTTCATGAAGCAAAGAAATCTATGGTTTAATTAGAAAAATCTATGCAGCAGTGCAGTTAGTACAATTTCGATTGAAAAGGAAAGCCACATTGTGCAGTTTTGGTGAAATATCATCAATTGATTTGCGTTCGCGGTGTATGTACTCTATGGCAGTCTAAAGCGCTAGTAGTGTAGGGGTATCATGCAAGATTCCCATTCTTGCGACCCGGGTTCGATTCCCGGCTAGCGCAGGAAACACATTTTATGCTTTCTAAAGCGCTAGTAGTGTAGGGGTATCATGCAAGATTCCCATTCTTGCGACCCGGGTTCGAGTCCCGGCTAGCGCAGGAAACCGATTTTATGCTTTCTTTTAAACTAATACAAAATGTATTAGTCTAAGAATTATTTAATATTGAATGTATCTTACATGACCTGCAGAAAATTTTACACACAGAATTTTTTGACAACTGTGGCAGTAACATTTGTTGTTAAAAGACAATAAAAATAAGCTAATTGTACAATCTTCTAATATGAGTAAAATTACATTTCTTAATTAGTTTCAAGAGCATTGTAAAGTTAATAACATGACATTTCTTGACATTTGTCTATGTATCAGTTGAACAAAACAATATATTTCATAATTTGGGAATTCTAGACTGAGGTGCAATTAGCATAATGTTACTTGAAAAGGACGGCTACATTGACATTTCATGAAGCAAAGAAATCTATGGTTTAATTAGAAAAATCTATGCAGCAGTGCAGTTAGTACAATTTCGCTTGAAAAGGAAAGCCACATTGTGCAGTTTTGGTGAAATATCATCAATTGATTTGCATTCGCGTTGTATGTACTCTACAGCAGTCTAATGCGCTAGTAGTGTAGGGGTATCATGCAAGATTCCCATTCTTGCGACCCGGGTTCGAGTCCCGGCTAGCGCAGGAAACTGATTTTATGCTTTCTTTTAAACTAATACAAAATGCATTAGTCTGAGAATTATTTAATATTGAATGTATCTTACATGACCTGCAGAAATTTTTACACACAGAATTTTTTGACAACTGTGGCAGTAACATTTGTTGTTAAAAGACAATAAAAATAAGCTATTCATACAATCTTCTAATATGAGTAAAATTACATTTCTTAATTAGTTTCAAGAGCATTGCAAAGTTAATAACATGACATTTCTTGACATTTGTATATGTATCAGTTGAACAAAACAATATATTTCATAATTTGGGAATTCTAGACTGAGGTGCAATTAGCATAATGTTACTTGAAAAGGACGGCTACATTGAAATTTCATGAAGCAAAGCAATCTATGGTTTAATTAGAAAAATCTATGCAGCAGTGCAGTTAGTACAATTTCGCTTGAAAAGGAAAGCCACATTGGGCAGTTTTGGTGAAATATCATCAATTGATTTGCGTTCGCGGTGTATGTACTCTATGGCAGTCTAAAGCGCTAGTAGTGTAGGGGTATCATGCAAGATTCCCATTCTTGCGACCCAGGTTCGAGTCCCGGCTAGCGCAAAAAACAGAATTTATGCTTTCTTTTAAACTAATACAAAATGTATTAGTCTAAGAATTATTTAATATTGAATGTATCTTACATGACCTGCAGAAATTTTTACACACAGAATTTTTTGACAACTGTGGCAGTAACATTTGTTGTAAAAGACAATAAAAATAAGCTATTCATACAACCTTCTAATATGAGTAAAATTACATTTCTTAATTAGTTTCAAGAGCATTGCAAAGTTAATAACATGACATTTCTTGACATTTGCATATGTATCAGTTGAACAAAACTATTTATTTCATAATTTGGAAATTCTAGACTGAGGTGCAATTAGCATAATGTTACTTGAAAAGGACGGCTACATTGAAATTTCATGAAGCAAAGAAATCTATGGTTTAATTAGAAAAATCTATGCAGCAGTGCAGTTAGTACAATTTCGCTTGAAAAGGAAAGCCACATTGTGCAGTTTTGGTGAAATATCATCAATTGATTTGCATTCGCGTTGTATGTACTCTATGGCAGTCTAAAGCGCTAGTAGTGTAGGGTATCATGCAAGATTCCCATTCTTGCGACCCGGGTTCGAGTCCCGGCTAGCGCAGGAAACCGATTTTATGCTTTCTTTTAAACTAATACAAAATGTATTAGTCTAAGAATTATTTAATATTGAATGTATCTTACATGACCTGCAGAAAATATTACACACAGAATTTTTTGACAACTGTGGCAGTAACATTTGTTGTTAAAAGACAATAAAAATAAGCTAATTATACAATCTTCTAATATGAGTAAAATTACATTTCTTAATTAGTTTCAAGAGCATTGTAAAGTTAATAACATGACATTTCTTGACATTTGTATATGTATCAGTTGAACAAAACAATATATTTCATAATTTGGGAATTCTAGACTGAGGTGCAATTAGCATAATGTTACTTGAAAAGGACGGCTACATTGACATTTCATGAAGCAAAGAAATCTATGGTTTAATTAGAAAAATCTATGCAGCAGTGCAGTTAGTACAATTTCGCTTGAAAAGGAAAGCCACATTGTGCAGTTTTGGTGAAATATCATCAATTGATTTGCATTCACGTTGTATGTACTCTACAGCAGTCTAATTTGCTAGTAGTGTAGGGGTATCATGCAAGATTCCCATTCTTGCGACCCGGGTTCGAGTCCCGGCTAGCGCAGGAAACCGATTTTATGCTTTCTTTTAAACTAATACAAAATGTATTAGTCTGAGAATTATTTAATATTGAATGTATCTTACATGACCTGCAGAAATTTTTACACACAGAATTTTTTGACAACTGTGGCAGTAACATTTGTTGTTAAAAGACAATAAAAATAAGCTATTCATACAATCTTCTAATATGAGTAAAATTACATTTCTTAATTAGTTTCAAGAGCATTGCAAAGTTAATAACATGACATTTCTTGACATTTGTATATGTATCAGTTGAACAAAACAATATATTTCATAATTTGGGAATTCTAGACTGAGGTGCAATTAGCATAATGTTACTTGAAAAGGACGGCTACATTGACATTTCATGAAGCAAAGCAATCTATGGTTTAATTAGAAAAATCTATGCAGCAGTGCAGTTAGTACAATTTCGCTTGAAAAGGAAAGCCACATTGTGCAGTTTTGGTGAAATATCATCAATTGATTTGCATTCGCGTTGTATGTACTCTATGGCAGTCTAAAGCGCTAGTAGTGTAGGGTATCATGCAAGATTCCCATTCTTGCGACCCGGGTTCGAGTCCCGGCTAGCGCAGGAAACCGATTTTATGCTTTCTTTTAAACTAATACAAAATGTATTAGTCTAAGAATTATTTAATATTGAATGTATCTTACATGACCTGCAGAAAATATTACACACAGAATTTTTTGACAACTGTGGCAGTAACATTTGTTGTTAAAAGACAATAAAAATAAGCTAATTATACAATCTTCTAATATGAGTAAAATTACATTTCTTAATTAGTATCAAGAGCATTGTAAAGTTAATAACATGACATTTCTTGACATTTGTATATGTATCAGTTGAACAAAACAATATATTTCATAATTTGGGAATTCTAGACTGAGGTGCAATTAGCATAATGTTACTTGAAAAGGACGGCTACATTGACATTTCATGAAGCAAAGAAATCTATGGTTTAATTAGAAAAATCTATGCAGCAGTGCAGTTAGTACAATTTCGCTTGAAAAGGAAAGCCACATTGTGCAGTTTTGGTGAAATATCATCAATTGATTTGCATTCGCGTTGTATGTACTCTAAAGCAGTCTAATTTGCTAGTAGTGTAGGGGTATCATGCAAGATTCCCATTCTTGCGACCCGGGTTCGAGTCCCGGCTAGCGCAGGAAACCGATTTTATGCTTTCTTTTAAACTAATACAAAATGTATTAGTCTGAGAATTATTTAATATTGAATGTATCTTACATGACCTGCAGAAATTTTTACACACAGAATTTTTTGACAACTGTGGCAGTAACATTTGTTGTTAAAAGACAATAAAAATAAGCTATTCATACAATCTTCTAATATGAGTAAAATTACATTTCTTAATTAGTTTCAAGAGCATTGCAAAGTTAATAACATGACATTTCTTGACATTTGTATATGTATCAGTTGAACAAAACAATATATTTCATAATTTGGGAATTCTAGACTGAGGTGCAATTAGCATAATGTTACTTGAAAAGGACGGCTACATTGACATTTCATGAAGCAAAGCAATCTATGGTTTAATTAGAAAAATCTATGCAGCAGTGCAGTTAGTACAATTTCGCTTGAAAAGGAAAGCCACATTGTGCAGTTTTGGTGAAATATCATCAATTGATTTGCATTCGCGTTGTATGTACTCTACAGCAGTCTAATGCGCTAGTAGTGTAGGGGTATCATGCAAGATTCCCATTCTTGCGACCCGGGTTCGAGTCCCGGCTAGCGCAGGAAACCGATTTTATGCTTTCTTTTAAACTAATACAAAATGTATTAGTCTGAGAATTATTTAATATTGAATGTATCTTACATGACCTGCAGAAATTTTTACACACAGAATTTTTTGACAACTGTGGCAGTAACATTTGTTGTTAAAAGACAATAAAAATAAGCTATTCATACAATCTTCTAATATGAGTAAAATTACATTTCTTAATTAGTTTCAAGAGCATTGCAAAGTTAATACAATGACAATTCTTGACATTTGTATATGTATCAGTTGAACAAAACAATATATTTCATAATTTGGGAATTCTAGACTGAGGTGCAACTAGCATAATGTTACTTGAAAAGGACGGCTACATTGACATTTCATGAAGCAAAGAAATCTATGGTTTAATTAGAAAAATCTATGCAGCAGTGCAGTTAGTACAATTTCGCTTGAAAAGGAAAGCCACATTGTGCAGTTTTGGTGAAATATCATCAATTGATTTGCATTCACGTTGTATGTACTCTATGGCAGTCTAAAGCGCTAGTAGTGTAGGGGTATCATGCAAGATTCCCATTCTTGCGACCCGGGTTCGAGTCCCGGCTAGCGCAGGAAACCGATTTTATGCTTTCTTTTAAACTAATACAAAATGTATTAGTCTAAGAATTATTTAATATTGAATGTATCTTACATGACCTGCAGAAAATTTTACACACAGAATTTTTTGACAACTGTGGCAGTAACATTTGTTGTTAAAAGACAATAAAAATAAGCTAATTATACAATCTTCTAATATGAGTAAAATTACATTTCTTAATTAGTTTCAAGAGCATTGTAAAGTTAATAACATGACATTTCTTGACATTTGTATATGTATCAGTTGAACAAAACAATATATTTCATAATTTGGGAATTCTAGGCTGAGGTGCAATTAGCATAATGTTACTTGAAAAGGACGGCTACATTGACATTTCATGAAGCAAAGAAATCTATGGTTTAATTAGAAAAATCTATGCAGCAGTGCAGTTAGTACAATTTCGCTTGAAAAGGAAAGCCACATTGTGCAGTTTTGGTGAAATATCATCAATTGATTTGCGTTCGCGATGTATGTAGTCTATGGCAGTCTAAAGCACTAGTAGTGTAGGGGTATCATGCAAGATTCCCATTCTTGCGACCCGGGTTCGAGTCCCGGCTAGCGCAGGAAACAGATTTTATGCTTTCTTTTAAACTAATACAAAATGTATTAGTCTGAGAATTATTTAATATTGAATGTATCTTACATGACCTGCAGAAATTTTTACACACAGAATTTTTTGACAACTGTGGCAGTAACATTTGTTGTTAAAAGACAATAAAAATAAGCTATTCATACAATCTTCTAATATGAGTAAAATTACAATTCTTAATTAGTTTCAAGAGCATTGCAAAGTTAATAACATGACATTTCTTGACATTTGTATATGTATCAGTTGAACAAAACAATATATTTCATAATTTGGGAATTCTAGACTGAGGTGCAATTAGCATAATGTTACTTGAAAAGGACGGCTACATTGAAATTTCATGAAGCAAAGAAATCTATGGTTTAATTAGAAAAATCTATGCAGCAGTGCAGTTAGTACAATTTCGCTTGAAAAGGAAAGCCACATTGTGCAGTTTTGGTGAAATATCATCAATTGATTTGCATTCGCGTTGTATGTACTCTACAGCAGTCTAATTTGCTAGTAGTGTAGGGGTATCATGCAAGATTCCCATTCTTGCGACCCGGGTTCGAGTCCCGGCTAGCGCAGGAAACCGATTTTATGCTTTATTTTAAACTAATACAAAATGTATTAGTCTGAGAATTATTTAATATTGAATGTATCTTACATGACCTGCAGAAATTTTTACACACAGAATTTTTTGACAACTGTGGCAGTAACATTTGTTGTTAAAAGACAATAAAAATAAGCTATTCATACAATCTTCTAATATGAGTAAAATTACATTTCTTAATTAGTTTCAAGAGCATTGCAAAGTTAATAACATGACATTTCTTGACATTTGTATATGTATCAGTTGAACAAAACAATATATTTCATAATTTGGGAATTCTAGACTGAGGTGCAATTAGCATAATGTTACTTGAAAAGGACGGCTACATTGACATTTCATGAAGCAAAGAAATCTATGGTTTAATTAGAAAAATCTATGCAGCAGTGCAGTTAGTACAATTTCGCTTGAAAAGGAAAGCCACATTGTGCAGTTTTGGTGAAATATCATCAATTGATTTGCGTTCGCGATGTATGTACTCTATGGCAGTCTAAAGCGCTAGTAGTGTAGGGGTATCATGCAAGATTCCCATTCTTGCGACCCGGGTTCGAGTCCCGGCTAGCGCAGGAAACAGATTTTATGCTTTCTTTTAAACTAATACAAAATGTATTAGTCTGAGAATTATTTAATATTGAATGTATCTTACATGACCTGCAGAAAATTTTACACACAGAATTTTTTGACAACTGTGGCAGTAACATTTGTTGTTAAAAGACAATAAAAATAAGCTAATTATACAATCTTCTAATATGAGTAAAATTACATTTCTTAATTAGTTTCAAGAGCATTGTAAAGTTAATAACATGACATTTCTTGACATTTGTATATGTATCAGTTGAACAAAACAATATATTTCATAATTTGGGAATTCTAGACTGAGGTGCAATTAGCATAATGTTACTTGAAAAGGACGGCTACATTGAAATTTCATGAAGCAAAGAAATCTGTGGTTTAATCAGAAAAATCTATGCAGCAGTGCAGTTAGTACAATTTCGCTTGAAAAGGAAAGCCACATTGTGCAGTTTTGGTGAAATATCATCAATTGATTTGCATTCGCGTTGTATGTACTCTACAGCAGTCTAATTTGCTAGTAGTGTAGGGGTATCATGCAAGATTCCCATTCTTGCGACCCGGGTTCGAGTCCCGGCTAGCGCAGGAAACAGATTTTATGCTTTATTTTAAACTAATACAAAATGTATTAGTCTGAGAATTATTTAATATTGAATGTATCTTACATGACCTGCAGAAATTTTTACACACAGAATTTTTTGACAACTGTGGCAGTAACATTTGTTGTTAAAAGACAATAAAAATAAGCTATTCATACAATCTTCTAATATGAGTAAAATTACATTTCTTAATTAGTTTCAAGAGCATTGCAAAGTTAATAACATGACATTTCTTGACATTTGTATATGTATCAGTTGAACAAAACAATATATTTCATAATTTGGGAATTCTAGACTGAGGTGCAATTAGCATAATGTTACTTGAAAAGGACGGCTACATTTAAATTTCATGAAGCAAAGCAATCTATGGTTTAATTAGAAAAATCTATGCAGCAGTGCAGTTAGTACAATTTCGCTTGAAAAGGAAAGCCACATTGTGCAGTTTTGGTGAAATATCATCAATTGATTTGCATTCGCGTTGTATGTACTCTACAGCAGTCTAATGCGCTAGTAGTGTAGGGGTATCATGCAAGATTCCCATTCTTGCGACCCGGGTTCGAGTCCCAGCTAGCGCAGGAAACCGATTTTATGCTTTCTTTTAAACTAATACAAAATGTATTAGTCTGAGAATTATTTAATATTGAATGTATCTTACATGACCTGCAGAAATTTTTACACACAGAATTTTTTGACAACTGTGGCAGTAACATTTGTTGTTAAAAGACAATAAAAATAAGCTATTCATACAATCTTCTAATATGAGTAAAATTACATTTCTTAATTAGTTTCAAGAGCATTGCAAAGTTAATAACATGACATTTCTTGACATTTGTATATGTATCAGTTGAACAAAACAATATATTTCATAATTTGGGAATTCTAGACTGAGGTGCAATTAGCATAATGTTACTTGAAAAGGACGGCTACATTGACATTTAATGAAGCAAAGCAATCTATGGTTTAATTAGAAAAATCTATGCAGCAGTGCAGTTAGTACAATTTCGCTTGAAAAGGAAAGCCACATTGTGCAGTTTTGGTGAAATATCATCAATTGATTTGCATTCGCGTTGTATGTACTCTACAGCAGTCTAATGCGCTAGTAGTGTAGGGGTATCATGCAAGATTCCCATTCTTGTGACCCGAATGCTTTCTTTTAAACTAATACAAAATGTATTAGTCTAAGAATTATTTAATATTGAATGTATCTTACATGACCTGCAGAAATTTTTACACACAGAATTTTTTGACAACTGTGGCAGTAACATTTGTTGTTAAAAGACAATAAAAATAAGCTATTCATACAATCTTCTAATATGAGTAAAATTACATTTCTTAATTAGTTTCAAGAGCATTGCAAAGTTAATAACATGACATTTCTTGACATTTGTATATGTATCAGTTGAACAAAACAATATATTTCATAATTTGGGAATTCTAGACTGAGGTGCAATTAGCATAATGTTACTTGAAAAGGACGGCTACATTGAAATTTCATGAAGCAAAGCAATCTATGGTTTAATTAGAAAAATCTATGCAGCAGTGCAGTTAGTACAATTTCGCTTGAAAAGGAAAGCCACATTGGGCAGTTTTGGTGAAATATCATCAATTGATTTGCGTTCGCGGTGTATGTACTCTATGGCAGTCTAAAGCGCTAGTAGTGTAGGGGTATCATGCAAGATTCCCATTCTTGCGACCCGGGTTCGAGTCCCGGCTAGCGCAAGAAACAGATTTTATGTTTTCTTTTAAACTAATACAAAATGTATTAGTCTAAGAATTATTTAATATTGAATGTATCTTACATGACCTGCAGAAAATTTTACACACAGAATTTTTTGACAACTGTGGCAGTAACATTTGTTGTTAAAAGACAATAAAAATAAGCTAATTATACAATCTTCTAATATGAGTAAAATTACATTTCTTAATTAGTTTCAAGAGCATTGTAAAGTTAATAACATGACATTTCTTGACATTTGTATATGTATCAGTTGAACAAAACAATATATTTCATAATTTGGGAATTCTAGACTGAGGTGCAATTAGCATAATGTTACTTGAAAAGGACGGCTACATTGACATTTCATGAAGCAAAGAAATCTATGGTTTAATTAGAAAAATCTATGCAGCAGTGCAGTTAGTACAATTTCGCTTGAAAAGGAAAGCCACATTGTGCAGTTTTGGTGAAATATCATCAATTGATTTGCGTTCGCGATGTATGTACTCTATGGCAGTCTAAAGCGCTAGTAGTGTAGGGGTATCATGCAAGATTCCCATTCTTGCGACCCGGGTTCGAGTCCCGGCTAGCGCAGGAAACAGATTTTATGCTTTCTTTTAAACTAATACAAAATGTATTAGTCTGAGAATTATTTAATATTGAATGTATCTTACATGACCTGCAGAAATTTTTACACACAGAATTTTTTGACAACTGTGGCAGTAACATTTGTTGTTAAAAGACAATAAAAATAAGCTATTCATACAATCTTCTAATATGAGTAAAATTACATTTCTTAATTAGTTTCAAGAGCATTGCAAAGTTAATAACATGACATTTCTTGACATTTGTATATGTATCAGTTGAACAAAACAATATATTTCATAATTTGGGAATTCTAGACTGAGGTGCAATTAGCATAATGTTACTTGAAAAGGACGGCTACATTGAAATTTCATGAAGCAAAGAAATCTATGGTTTAATTAGAAAAATCTATGCAGCAGTGCAGTTAGTACAATTTCGATTGAAAAGGAAAGCCACATTGTGCAGTTTTGGTGAAATATCATCAATTGATTTGCGTTCGCATTGTATGTTCTCTATGGCAGTCTAAAGCGCTAGTAGTGTAGGGGTATCATGCAAGATTCCCATTCTTGCGACCCGGGTTCGAGTCCCGGCTAGCGCAAGAAACTGATTTTATGCTTTCTTTTAAACTAATACAAAATGTATTAGTCTAAGAATTATTTAATATTGAATGTATCTTACATGACCTACAGAAATTTTTACACACAGAATTTTTTGACAACTGTGGCAGTAACATTTGTTGTAAAAGACAATAAAAATAAGCTATTCATACAATCTTCTAATATGAGTAAAATTACATTTCTTAATTAGTTTCAAGAGCATTGCAAAGTTAATAACATGACATTTCTTGACATTTGCATATGTATCAGTTGAACAAAACAATATATTTCATAATTTGGGAATTCTAGACTGAGGTGCAATTAGCATAATGTTACTTGAAAAGGACGGCTACATTGACATTTCATGAAGCAAAGCAATCTATGGTTTAATTAGAAAAATCTATGCAGCAGTGCAGTTAGTACAATTTCGCTTGAAAAGGAAAGCCACATTGTGCAGTTTTGGTGAAATATCATCAATTGATTTGCATTCGCGTTGTATGTACTCTACAGCAGTCTAATGCGCTAGTAGTGTAGGGGTATCATGCAAGATTCCCATTCTTGCGACCCAGGTTCGAGTCCCGGCTAGCGCAGGAAACCGATTTTATGCTTTCTTTTAAACTAATACAAAATGTATTAGTCTGAGAATTATTTAATATTGAATGTATCTTACATGACCTGCAGAAATTTTTACACACAGAATTTTTTGACAACTGTGGCAGTAACATTTGTTGTTAAAAGACAATAAAAATAAGCTATTCATACAATCTTCTAATATGAGTAAAATTACATTTCTTAATTAGTTTCAAGAGCATTGCAAAGTTAATAACATGACATTTCTTGACATTTGTATATGTATCAGTTGAACAAAACAATATATTTCATAATTTGGGAATTCTAGACTGAGGTGCAATTAGCATAATGTTACTTGAAAAGGACGGCTACATTGAAATTTCATGAAGCAAAGCAATCTATGGTTTAATTAGAAAAATCTATGCAGCAGTGCAGTTAGTACAATTTCGCTTGAAAAGGAAAGCCACATTGGGCAGTTTTGGTGAAATATCATCAATTGATTTGCGTTCGCGGTGTATGTACTCTATGGCAGTCTAAAGCGCTAGTAGTGTAGGGGTATCATGCAAGATTCCCATTCTTGCGACCCGGGTTCGAGTCCCGGCTAGCGCAAGAAACAGATTTTATGTTTTCTTTTAAACTAATACAAAATGTATTAGGCTAAGAATTATTTAATATTGAATGTATCTTACATGACCTGCAGAAATTTTTACACACAGAATTTTTTGACAACTGTGGCAGTAACATTTGTTGTAAAAGACAATAAAAATAAGCTATTCATACAATCTTCTAATATGAGTAAAATTACATTTCTTAATTAGTTTCAAGAGCATTGCAAAGTTAATAACATGACATTTCTTGACATTTGCATATGTATCAGTTGAACAAAACTATTTATTTCATAATTTGGAAATTCTAGACTGAGGTGCAATTAGCATAATGTTACTTGAAAAGGACGGCTACATTGAAATTTCATGAAGCAAAGAAATCTATGGTTTAATTAGAAAAATCTATGCAGCAGTGCAGTTAGTACAATTTCGATTGAAAAGGAAAGCCACATTGTGCAGTTTTGGTGAAATATCATCAATTGATTTGCGTTCGCATTGTATGTACTCTATGGCAGTCTAAAGCGCTAGTAGTGTAGGGGTATCATGCAAGATTCCCATTCTTGCGACCCGGGTTCGAGTCCCGGCTAGCGCAAGAAACAGATTTTATGCTTTCTTTTAAACTAATACAAAATGTATTAGTCTAAGAATTATTTAATATTGAATGTATCTTACATGACCTGCAGAAATTTTTACACACAGAATTTTTTGACAACTGTGGCAGTAACATTTGTTGTAAAAGACAATAAAAATAAGCTATTCATACAATCTTCTAATATGAGTAAAATTACATTTCTTAATTAGTTTCAAGAGCATTGCAAAGTTAATAACATGACATTTCTTGACATTTGCATATGTATCAGTTGAACAAAACAATTTATTTCATAATTTGGAAATTCTAGACTGAGGTGCAATTAGCATAATGTTACTTGAAAAGGACGGCTACATTGAAATTTCATGAAGCAAAGAAATCTATGGTTTAATTAGAAAAATCTATGCAGCAGTGCAGTTAGTACAATTTCGCTTGAAAAGGAAAGCCACATTGTGCAGTTTTGGTGAAATATCATCAATTGATTTGCATTCGCGTTGTATGTACTCTATGGCAGTCTAAAGCGCTAGTAGTGTAGGGGTATCATGCAAGATTCCCATTCTTGCGACCCGGGTTCGAGTCCCGGCTAGCGCAGGAAACCGATTTTATGCTTTCTTTTAAACTAATACAAAATGTATTAGTCTAAGAATTATTTAATATTGAATGTATCTTACATGACCTGCAGAAAATTTTACACACAGAATTTTTTGACAACTGTGGCGTTCGTGGTGTATGTACTCTATGGCAGTCTAAAGCGCTAGTAGTGTAGGGGTATCATGCAAGATTCCCATTCGTGCGACCCGGGTTCGAGTCCCGGCTAGCGCAAGAAACAGATTTTATGCTTTCTTTTAAACTAATACAAAATGTATTAGTCTAAGAATTATTTAATATTGAATGTATCTTACATGACCTGCAGAAATTTTTACACACAGAATTTTTTGACAACTGTGGCAGTAACATTTGTTGTAAAAGACAATAAAAATAAGCTATTCATACAATCTTCTAATATGAGTAAAATTACATTTCTTAATTAGTTTCAAGAGCATTGCAAAGTTAATAACATGACATTTCTTGACATTTGCATATGTATCAGTTGAACAAAACAATTTATTTCATAATTTGGAAATTCTAGACTGAGGTGCAATTAGCATAATGTTACTTGAAAAGGACGGCTACATTGAAATTTCATGAAGCAAAGAAATCTATGGTTTAATTAGAAAAATCTATGCAGCAGTGCAGTTAGTACAATTTCGCTTGAAAAGGAAAGCCACATTGTGCAGTTTTGGTGAAATATCAATTGATTTGCGTTCGCGATCTATGTAGTCTACGGCAGTCTAAAGCGCTAGTAGTGTAGGGGTATCACGCAAGATTCCCATTCTTGCGACCTGGGTTTGAGTCCCGGCTAGCGCAGGAAACAGATTTTATGCTTCCTTTTAAACTAATACAAAATGTATTAGTCTAAGAATTATTTAATATTGAATGTATCTTACATGACCTGCAGAAATTTTTACACACAGAATTTTTTGACAACTGTGGCAGTAACATTTGTTGTTAAAAGACAATAAAAATAAGCTATTCATACAATCTTCTAATATGAGTAAAATTACATTTCTTAATTAGTTTCAAGAGCATTGCAAAGTTAATAACATGACATTTCTTGACATTTGTATATGTATCAGTTGAACAAAACAATATATTTCATAATTTGGGAATTCTAGACTGAGGTGCAATTAGCATAATGTTACTTGAAAAGGACGGCTACATTGAAATTTCATGAAGCAAAGAAATCTATGGTTTAATTAGAAAAATCTATGCAGCAGTGCAGTTAGTACAATTTCGCTTGAAAAGGAAAGCCACATTGTGCAGTTTTGGTGAAATATCATCAATTGATTTGCGTTCGCGGTGTATGTACTCTATGGCAGTCTAAAGCGCTAGTAGTGTAGGGGTATCATGCAAAATTCCCATTCGTGCGACCCGGGTTCGAGTCCCGGCTAGCGCAAGAAACAGATTTTATGCTTTCTTTTAAACTAATACAAAATGTATTAGTCTAAGAATTATTTAATATTGAATGTATCTTACATGACCTGCAGAAATTTTTACACACAGAATTTTTTGACAACTGTGGCAGTAACATTTGCTGTAAAAGACAATAAAAATAAGCTATTCATACAATCTTCTAATATGAGTAAAATTACATTTCTTAATTAGTTTCAAGAGCATTGCAAAGTTAATAACATGACATTTCTTGACATTTGTATATGTATCAGTTGAACAAAACAATATATTTCATAATTTGGGAATTCTAGACTGAGGTGCAATTAGCATAATGTTACTTGAAAAGGACGGCTACATTGAAATTTCATGAAGCAAAGAAATCTATGGTTTAATTAGAAAAATCTATGCAGCAGTGCAGTTAGTACAATTTCGCTTGAAAAGGAAAGCCACATTGTGCAGTTTTGGTGAAATATCATCAATTGATTTGCGTTCGCGGTGTATGTACTCTATGGCAGTCTAAAGCGCTAGTAGTGTAGGGGTATCATGCAAAATTCCCATTCGTGCGACCCGGGTTCGAGTCCCGGCTAGCGCAAGAAACAGATTTTATGCTTTCTTTTAAACTAATACAAAATGTATTAGTCTAAGAATTATTTAATATTGAATGTATCTTACATGACCTGCAGAAATTTTTACACACAGAATTTTTTGACAACTGTGGCAGTAACATTTGCTGTAAAAGACAATAAAAATAAGCTATTCATACAATCTTCTAATATGAGTAAAATTACATTTCTTAATTAGTTTCAAGAGCATTGCAAAGTTAATAACATGACATTTCTTGACATTTGCATATGTATCAGTTGAACAAAACAATTTATTTCATAATTTGGAAATTCTAGACTGAGGTGCAATTAGCATAATGTTACTTGAAAAGGACGGCTACATTGAAATTTCATGAAGCAAAGAAATCTATGGTTTAATTAGAAAAATCTATGCAGCAGTGCAGTTAGTACAATTTCGCTTGAAAAGGAAAGCCACATTGTGCAGTTTTGGTGAAATATCATCAATTGATTTGCGTTCGCGATCTATGTAGTCTACGGCAGTCTAAAGCGCTAGTAGTGAAGGGGTATCACGCAAGATTCCCATTCTTGCGACCTGGGTTTGAGTCCCGGCTAGCGCAGGATACAGATTTTATGCTTCCTTTTAAACTAATACAAAATGTATTAGTCTAAGAATTATTTAATATTGAATGTATCTTACATGACCTGCAGAAATTTTTACACACAGAATTTTTTGACAACTGTGGCAGTAACATTTGTTGTAAAAGACAATAAAAATAAGCTATTCATACAATCTTCTAATATGAGTAAAATTACATTTCTTAATTAGTTTCAAGAGCATTGCAAAGTTAATAATATGACATTTCTTGACATTTGCATATGTATCAGTTGAACAAAACAATTTATTTAATAATTTAGAAATTCTAGACTGAGGTGCAATTAGCATAATGTTACTTGAAAAGGACGGCTACATTGAAATTTCATGAAGCAAAGAAATCTATGGTTTAATTAGAAAAATCTATGCAGCAGTGCAGTTAGTACAATTTCGCTTGAAAAGGAAAGCCACATTGTGCAGTTTTGGTGAAATATCATCAATTGATTTGCGTTCGCGATCTATGTAGTCTACGGCAGTCTAAAGCGCTAGTAGTGTAGGGGTATCACGCAAGATTCCCATTCTTGCGACCCGGGTTTGAGTCCCGGCTAGCGCAGGAAACAGATTTTATGCTTCCTTTTAAACTAATACAAAATGTATTAGTCTAAGAATTATTTAATATTGAATGTATCTTACATGACCTGCAGAAATTTTTACACACAGAATTTTTTGACAACTGTGGCAGTAACATTTGTTGTTAAAAGACAATAAAAATAAGCTATTCATACAATCTTCTAATATGAGTAAAAATACATTTCTTAATTAGTTTCAAGAGCCTTGCAAAGTTAATAACATGACATTTCTTGACATTTGTATATGTATCAGTTGAACAAAACAATATATTTCATAATTTGGGAATTCTAGACTGAGGTGCAATTAGCATAATGTTACTTGAAAAGGACGGCTACATTGACATTTCATGAAGCAAAGAAATCTATGGTTTAATTAGAAAAATCTATGCAGCAGTGCAGTTAGTACAATTTCGCTTAAAAAAAGGAAAGCCACATTGTGCAGTTTTGGTGAAATATCATCAATTAATTTGCATTCGCGTTGTATGTACTCTATGGCAGTCTAAAGCGCTAGTAGTGTAGGGGTATCATGCAAGATTCCCATTCTTGCGACCCGGGTTCGATTCCCGGCTAGCGCAGGAAACACATTTTATGCTTTCTTTTAAACTAATACAAAATGTATTAGTCTAAGAATTATTTAATATTGAATGTATCTTACATGACCTGCAGAAATTTTTACACACAGAATTTTTTGACAACTGTGGCAGTAACATTTGTTGTTAAAAGACAATAAAAATAAGCTATTCATACAATCTTCTAATATGAGTAAAATTACATTTCTTAATTAGTTTCAAGAGCATTGCAAAGTTAATAACATGACATTTCTTGACATTTGTATATGTATCAGTTGAACAAAACAATATATTTCATAATTTGGGAATTCTAGACTGAGGTGCAATTAGCATAATGTTACTTGAAAAGGACGGCTACATTGAAATTTCATGAAGCAAAGAAATCTATGGTTTAATTAGAAAAATCTATGCAGCAGTGCAGTTAGTACAATTTCGATTGAAAAGGAAAGCCACATTGTGCAGTTTTGGTGAAATATCATCAATTGATTTGCGTTCGCGGTGTATGTACTCTATGGCAGTCTAAAGCGCTAGTAGTGTAGGGGTATCATGCAAGATTCCCATTCTTGCGACCCGGGTTCGATTCCCGGCTAGCGCAGGAAACACATTTTATGCTTTCTTTTAAACTAATACAAAATGTATTAGTCTAAGAATTATTTAATATTGAATGTATCTTACATTACCTGCAGACATTTTTACACACAGAATTTTTTGACAACTGTGGCAGTAACATTTGTTGTAAAAGACAATAAAAATAAGCTATTCATACAATCTTCTAATATGAGTAAAATTACATTTCTTAATTAGTTTCAAGAGCATTGCAAAGTTAATAACATGACATTTCTTGACATTTGCATATGTATCAGTTGAACAAAACAATATATTTCATAATTTGGGAATTCTAGACTGAGGTGCAATTAGCATAATGTTACTTGAAAAGGACGGCTACATTGAAATTTCATGAAGCAAAGAAATCTATGGTTTAATTAGAAAAATCTATGCAGCAGTGCAGTTAGTACAATTTCGATTGAAAAGGAAAGCCACATTGTGCAGTTTTGGTGAAATATCATCAATTGATTTGCGTTCGCGGTGTATGTACTCTATGGCAGTCTAAAGCGCTAGTAGTGTAGGGGTATCATGCAAGATTCTCATTCTTGCGACCCGGGTTTGAGTCCCGGCTAGCGCAGGAAACAGATTTTATGCTTCCTTTTAAACTAATACAAAATGTATTAGTCTAAGAATTATTTAATATTGAATGTATCTTACATGACCTGCAGAAATTTTTACACACAGAATTTTTTGACAACTGTGGCAGTAACATTTGTTGTAAAAGACAATAAAAATAAGCTATTCATACAATCTTCTAATATGAGTAAAATTACATTTCTTAATTAGTTTCAAGAGCATTGCAAAGTTAATAACATGACATTTCTTGACATTTGCATATGTATCAGTTGAACAAAACAATTTATTTCATAATTTGGAAATTCTAGACTGAGGTGCAATTAGCATAATGTTACTTGAAAAGGACGGCTACATTGAAATTTCATGAAGCAAAGAAATCTATGGTTTAATTAGAAAAATCTATGCAGCAGTGCAGTTAGTACAATTTCGCTTGAAAAGGAAAGCCACATTGTGCAGTTTTGGTGAAATATCATCAATTGATTTGCGTTCGCGATCTATGTAGTCTACGGCAGTCTAAAGCGCTAGTAGTGTAGGGGTATCACGCAAGATTCCCATTCTTGCGACCCGGGTTTGAGTCCCGGCTAGCGCAGGAAACAGATTTTATGCTTCCTTTTAAACTAATACAAAATGTATTAGTCTAAGAATTATTTAATATTGAATGTATCTTACATGACCTGCAGAAATTTTTACACACAGAATTTTTTGACAACTGTGGCAGTAACATTTGTTGTAAAAGACAATAAAAATAAGCTATTCATACAATCTTCTAATATGAGTAAAATTACATTTCTTAATTAGTTTCAAGAGCATTGCAAAGTTAATAACATGACATTTCTTGACATTTGCATATGTATCAGTTGAACAAAACAATTTATTTAATAATTTAGAAATTCTAGACTGAGGTGCAATTAGCATAATGTTACTTGAAAAGGACGGCTACATTGAAATTTCATGAAGCAAAGAAATCTATGGTTTAATTAGAAAAATCTATGCAGCAGTGCAGTTAGTACAATTTCGCTTGAAAAGGAAAGCCACATTGTGCAGTTTTGGTGAAATATCATCAATTGATTTGCGTTCGCGGTGTATGTACTCTATGGCAGTCTAAAGCGCTAGTAGTGTAGGGGTATCATGCAAGATTCCCATTCTTGCGACCCGGGTTCGATTCCCGGCTAGCGCAGGAAACACATTTTATGCTTTCTTTTAAACTAATACAAAATGTATTAGTCTAAGAATTATTTAATATTGAATGTATCTTACATTACCTGCAGAAATTTTTACACACAGAATTTTTTGACAACTGTGGCAGTAACATTTGTTGTTAAAAGACAATAAAAATAAGCTATTCATACAATCTTCTAATATGAGTAAAATTACATTTCTTAATTAGTTTCAAGAGCATTGCAAAGTTAATAACATGACATTTCTTGACATTTGTATATGTATCAGTTGAACAAAACAATATATTTCATAATTTGGGAATTCTAGACTGAGGTGCAATTAGCATAATGTTACTTGAAAAGGACGGCTACATTGAAATTTCATGAAGCAAAGAAATCTATGGTTTAATTAGAAAAATCTATGCAGCAGTGCAGTTAGTACAATTTCGATTGAAAAGGAAAGCCACATTGTGCAGTTTTGGTGAAATATCATCAATTGATTTGCGTTCGCATTGTATGTACTCTATGGCAGTCTAAAGCGCTAGTAGTGTAGGGGTATCATGCAAGATTCCCATTCTTGCGACCCGGGTTCGAGTCCCGGCTAGCGCAAAAAACAGATTTTATGCTTTCTTTTAAACTAATACAAAATGTATTAGTCTAAGAATTATTTAATATTGAATGTATCTTACATGACCTGCAGAAATTTTTACACACAGAATTTTTTGACAACTGTGGCAGTAACATTTGTTGTAAAAGACAATAAAAATAAGCTATTCATACAATCTTCTAATATGAGTAAAATTACATTTCTTAATTAGTTTCAAGAGCATTGCAAAGTTAATAACATGACATTTCTTGACATTTGCATATGTATCAGTTGAACAAAACAATTTATTTAATAATTTAGAAATTCTAGACTGAGGTGCAATTAGCATAATGTTACTTGAAAAGGACGGCTACATTGAAATTTCATGAAGCAAAGAAATCTATGGTTTAATTAGAAAAATCTATGCAGCAGTGCAGTTAGTACAATTTCGCTTGAAAAGGAAAGCCACATTGTGCAGTTTTGGTGAAATATCATCAATTGATTTGCGTTCGCGATCTATGTAGTCTACGGCAGTCTAAAGCGCTAGTAGTGTAGGGGTATCACGCAAGATTCCCATTCTTGCGACCCGGGTTTGAGTCCCGGCTAGCGCAGGAAACAGATTTTATGCTTCCTTTTAAACTAATACAAAATGTATTAGTCTAAGAATTATTTAATATTGAATGTATCTTACATGACCTGCAGAAATTTTTACACACAGAATTTTTTGACAACTGTGGCAGTAACATTTGTTGTAAAAGACAATAAAAATAAGCTATTCATACAATCTTCTAATATGAGTAAAATTACATTTCTTAATTAGTTTCAAGAGCATTGCAAAGTTAATAACATGACATTTCTTGACATTTGCATATGTATCAGTTGAACAAAACAATTTATTTAATAATTTAGAAATTCTAGACTGAGGTGCAATTAGCATAATGTTACTTGAAAAGGACGGCTACATTGAAATTTCATGAAGCAAAGAAATCTATGGTTTAATTAGAAAAATGTATGCAGCAGTGCAGTTAGTACAATTTCGCTTGAAAAGGAAAGCCACATTGTGCAGTTTTGGTGAAATATCATCAATTGATTTGCGTTCGCGATCTATGTAGTCTACGGCAGTCTAAAGCGCTAGTAGTGTAGGGGTATCACGCAAGATTCCCATTCTTGCGACCCGGGTTTGAGTCCCGGCTAGCGCAGGAAACAGATTTTATGCTTCCTTTTAAACTAATACAAAATGTATTAGTCTAAGAATTATTTAATATTGAATGTATCTTACATGACCTGCAGAAATTTTTACACACAGAATTTTTTGACAACTGTGGCAGTAACATTTGTTGTTAAAAGACAATAAAAATAAGCTATTCATACAATCTTCTAATATGAGTAAAATTACATTTCTTAATTAGTTTCAAGAGCATTGCAAAGTTAATAACATGACATTTCTTGACATTTGTATATGTATCAGTTGAACAAAACAATATATTTCATAATTTGGGAATTCTAGACTGAGGTGCAATTAGCATAATGTTACTTGAAAAGGACGGCTACATTGAAATTTCATGAAGCAAAGAAATCTATGGTTTAATTAGAAACATCTATGCAGCAGTGCAGTTAGTACAATTTCGCTTGAAAAGGAAAGCCACATTGTGCAGTTTTGGTGAAATATCATCAATTGATTTGCGTTCGCGTTGTATGTACTCTATGGCAGTTTAAAGCGCTAGTAGTGTAGGGGTATCATGCAAGATTCCCATTCTTGCGACCCGGGTTCGAGTCCTGGCTAGTGCAGGAAATCGATTTTATGCTTTCTTTTAAACTAATACAAAATGAATTAGTCTAAGAATTATTTAATATTGAATGTATCTTACATGACCTGTAGACATTTTTACACACAGAATTTTTTGACAACTGTGGCAGTAACATTTGTTGTTAAAAGACAATAAAAATAAGCTATTCATACAATCTTTTAATATGAGTAAAATTACATTTCTTAATTAGTTTCAAGAGCATTGCAAAGTTAATAACATGACATTTCTTGACATTTGTATATGTATCAGTTGAACACAACAATATATTTCATAATTTGGGAATTCTAGACTGAGGTGCAATTAGCATAATGTTACTTGAAAAGGACAGCTACATTGAAATTTCATGAAGCAAAGAAATCTATGGTTTAATTAGAAAAATCTATGCAGCAGTGCAGTTAGTACAATTTCGCTTGAAAAGGAAAGCCACATTGTGCAGTTTTGGTGAAATATCATCAATTGATTTGCGCTCGCATTGTATGTACTCTATGGCAGTCTAAAGCGCTAGTAGTGTAGGGGTATCATGCAAGATTCCCATTCTTGCGACCCGGGTTTGAGTCCCGGCTAGCGCAAAAAACAGATTTTATGCTTTCTTTTAAACTAATACAAAATGTATTAGTCTAAGAATTATTTAATATTGAATGTATCTTACATGACCTGCAGACATTTTTACACACAGAATTTTTTGACAACTGTGGCAGTAACATTTGTTGTTAAAAGACAATAAAAATAAGCTATTCATACAATCTTCTAATATGAGTAAAATTACATTTCTTAATTAGTTTCAAGAGCATTGCAAAGTTAATAACATGACATTTCTTGACATTTGTATATGTATCAGTTGAACAAAACAATATATTTCATAATTTGGGAATTCTAGACTGAGGTGCAATTAGCATAATGTTACTTGAAAAGGACGGCTACATTGAAATTTCATGAAGCAAAGAAATCTATGGTTTAATTAGAAAAATCTATGCAGCAGTGCAGTTAGTACAATTTCGATTGAAAAGGAAAGCCACATTGTGCAGTTTTGGTGAAATATCATCAATTGATTTGCGTTCGCGGTGTATGTACTCTATGGCAGTCTAAAGCGCTAGTAGTGTAGGGGTATCATGCAAGATTCCCATTCTTGCGACCCGGGTTCGATTCCCGGCTAGCGCAGGAAACACATTTTATGCTTTCTTTTAAACTAATACAAAATGTATTAGTCTAAGAATTATTTAATATTGAATGTATCTTACATTACCTGCAGACATTTTTACACACAGAATTTTTTGACAACTGTGGCAGTAACATTTGTTGTAAAAGACAATAAAAATAAGCTATTCATACAATCTTCTAATATGAGTAAAATTACATTTCTTAATTAGTTTCAAGAGCATTGCAAAGTTAATAACATGACATTTCTTGACATTTGCATATGTATCAGTTGAACAAAACAATATATTTCATAATTTGGGAATTCTAGACTGAGGTGCAATTAGCATAATGTTACTTGAAAAGGACGGCTACATTGAAATTTCATGAAGCAAAGAAATCTATGGTTTAATTAGAAAAATCTATGCAGCAGTGCAGTTAGTACAATTTCGATTGAAAAGGAAAGCCACATTGTGCAGTTTTGGTGAAATATCATCAATTGATTTGCGTTCGCGGTGTATGTACTCTATGGCAGTCTAAAGCGCTAGTAGTGTAGGGGTATCATGCAAGATTCTCATTCTTGCGACCCGGGTTTGAGTCCCGGCTAGCGCAGGAAACAGATTTTATGCTTCCTTTTAAACTAATACAAAATGTATTAGTCTAAGAATTATTTAATATTGAATGTATCTTACATGACCTGCAGAAATTTTTACACACAGAATTTTTTGACAACTGTGGCAGTAACATTTGTTGTAAAAGACAATAAAAATAAGCTATTCATACAATCTTCTAATATGAGTAAAATTACATTTCTTAATTAGTTTCAAGAGCATTGCAAAGTTAATAACATGACATTTCTTGACATTTGCATATGTATCAGTTGAACAAAACAATTTATTTCATAATTTGGGAATTCTAGACTGAGGTGCAATTAGCATAATGTTACTTGAAAAGGACAGCTACATTGAAATTTCATGAAGCAAAGAAATCTATGGTTTAATTAGAAAAATCTATGCAGCAGTGCAGTTAGTACAATTTTGCTTGAAAAGGAAAGCCACATTGTGCAGTTTTGGTGAAATATCATCAATTGATTTGTGTTTACGTTGTATGTACTCTATGGCAGTCTAAATCGCTAGTAGTATAGGGGTATCATGCAAGATTCCCATTCTTGCGACCCGGGTTCGAGTCCCGGCTAGCGCAGGAAACAGATTTTATGCTTTCTTTTAAACTAATACAAAATGTATTAGTCTAAGAATTATTTAATATTGAATGTATCTTACATGACCTGCAGAAAATTTTACACACAGAATTTTTTGACAACTGTGGCAGTAACATTTGTTGTTAAAAGACAATAAAAATAAGCTATTCATACAATCTTCTAATATGAGTAAAATTACATTTCTTAATTAGTTTCAAGAGCATTGCAAAGTTAATAACATGACATTTCTTGAAATTTGCATATGTATCAGTTGAACAAAACAATATATTTTATAATTTGGGAATTCTAGACTGAGGTGCAATTAGCATAATGTTACTGGAAAAGGACGGCGACATTGAAATTTCATGAAGCAAAGAAATCTATGGTTTAATTTGAAAAATCTATGCAGCAGTGCAGTTAGTACAATTTCGCTTGAAAAGGAAAGCCACATTGTGCAGTTTTGGTGAAATATCATCAATTGATTTGCGTTCGCGTTGTATGCACTCTACGGCAGTCTAAAGTGCTAGTAGTGTAGGGGTATCATGCAAGATTCCCATTTTTGTGACCCGGGTTCGAGTCCCGGCTAGCGCAGGAAACAGATTTTATGCTTTCTTTTAAACTAATACAAAATGTATTAGTCTAAGAATTATTTAATATTGAATGTATCTTACATGACCTGCAGAAATTTTTACACACAGAATTTTTTGACAACTGTGGCAGTAACATTTGTTGTTAAAAGACAATACAAATAAGCTATTCATACAATCTTCTAATATGAGTAAAATTACATTTCTTAAGTAGTTTCAAGAGCATTGCAAAGTAAATAACATGACATTTCTTGACATTTGTATATGTATCAGTTGAACAAAACAATATATTTCATAATTTGGGAATTCTAGACCGAGGTGCATTTAGCACAATGTTACTTGAAAAGGACGGCTACATTGAAATTTAATGAAGCAAAGAAATATATTGTTCAATTAGAAAAATCGGTACTTATGTAATATCTGGGCTCCCGTTTTTCTTATGAGACCGCGTCCCCTCGCGGGGCTCGCTGCGCTCGCCACGCTTCGGGCACGGTGGCTCGCTGCGCTCGCCACACTATATAAAATCAACTCCATGCGTAGTTGGATAGTAGGGGTATGAAAAAATGGGGTGCATTTAACATGGGAGCCCAGATAATACATAAGTACCGAAAAATCTATGCAGCAGTGCAGTTAGTACAATTTCGCTTGAAAAGGAAAGCCACATTGTGCAGTTTAGGTGAAATATCATCAATTGACTTGTGTTCGCGTTGTTTGTTCTATACAGCAGTCTAAAGCGCTAGTACTGTAGGGGTATCATGCAAGATTCCCATTCTTGCGACCCGGGTTCGAGTCCCGGCTAGCGCAGGACACAGATTTTATGCTGTCTTTTAAACTAATACAAAATGTATTAGTCTAAGAATTATTTAATATTGAATGTATCTTAGATGACCTGCAGAAATTTTTACTCAGGTAATTTTTTGACAACTGTGGCAGTAACATTTGTCGTTACAAGACAATAAAAATGAGCTATTCATACAATCTCCTAATATGAGTAATTATTACATTTCTTAATTAGTTTCAAGAGCATTGCAAAGTTGATAATTCTTTAAATTTATATAGGTATCAGTTGAACAAAACATTGGGCCTCTCCCAAGTTACCACCTTTATCTGCTGAAACTCATTATGATACCCTGCCTCTGCTGAGATCAAGTGCACTGCGGGTGGGGCAGATGTAACTTGTACAGAGAGGATTACATTTGAGTGGGATTTTAATTCAAAGTGAGATCTATATTGCAGTGGAAAAATAAAGCAGTTTGTATTTACCCTGCACAGAAACAAAATAACTCACCCAAATCTAATTCTCTCTGCAAAAGTTACATCTGCCCCCCTGTAGTGCACATGGTTGTGTCCATCTAAGAAGGATTTTGTCAGAAAGAGTGAACTAGAATAAGGCCCCAAGTCTCATGAGATTAACACTCATGAGAGTTTTACATATCTCTCTACATTGACAATAACATCCACAAACTGTCGCCAGAAACAACATTCACAAACCACCTGCAGCTACACCTATCTCTTTCTACTGCTTCTATTAGCTGGTGACATTTCACTTAATCCAGGCCCCAGCTGCTTGCCCCGCTCGCAGGCACCTAACTCTCAGGAACATAGTAATCCAGCTAACCTCATAAACATCAAATTTCTCCCTTCATCCCCCAAATCACTAAAATGTGCGTTATGGAATGCACACTCTGTTGGCAACAAATTAACATCCATCAACGACCTCTTCATTTCAAACAACTTCAACCTGCTGGCTATAACAGAAACATGGCTCTCACAATCAGACACAGCCTCCCCTGCAGCCCTATCACACGGTGCTCTCCACTTCACACACACACACCCAGGCCTGGTGACAGCAAAGGAGGTGGGGTTGGAATATTACTATCCCAATCCTTCACATACACAGTTATACCACAGGTTCCATCACTCACATTCACATCATTTGAAGTACATTCCATCAGAACTTACACTCCTTTCTCGCTGCGTGTTGCAGCTATCTATCGCCCACCTGGGCAGCCAACACGATTTCTGGAAGATTTTTCTGCCTGGCTCCCTCACTTCCTTTCCGCTGACATCTCAACCATCATCATGGGTGACTTTAACCTTGCTATTGATAGCCCAAAATCTGCTGCTCATGCCTCCAAACTACTCTCTCTAACCTCCTCTCTCGGCCTCTCCCAATGGACTGACTCCTCTACTCATCGGGATGGCCACTGTCTTGATCTGATATTCACTAAGCTGGGCTCAGTGTCGGAATTCACCAATTCTCCTTTCCCTCTCTCATCTTCACAACCTTATCACCTGCATGCTGTCCTCTAGTACTTCTAACTCAAAAACACAGAAATCCTTTAATCCACCTCAAGCCCGCAGAAATATTAATGATATTAATTTTCAAGTACTCTCCTCCTCACTGCAACAACAGCTTGCTCCTATTTCTGCATTCACTACTCCTGAGATGGCGGTATCACACCTAAACCTAACCCTCAAAACAGCCCTGGATGAAGTGGCTCCAGTTACCCACCACACTCCACGTAGGCCTAGACGCCAACCGTGGCACTCTAAATTAATGAGACACCTACAAAATATCTCACGCAAAGCTGAGCGTAAATGGCGTAAATCTCACAGTCCAATGGATTTCTTTACATATAAGAATATCTAACAGTATTATAGTTATGCCCTGGAAACTGCCAAACAAACATATTTCCAAACTCTCATTTCTGCTCAAGCTTCTAACCCAAAACGTCTTTTTAATACATTTAAATCCCTTCTCAACCCTCCCTCACCCAAGCCACCAACCACTATCCAAGCACAAGATTTTGCTTCCTACTTCAGGGATAAGATTGACAAGATCAGAGATGAATTGGTATGCTCCAACTCAGTTGGTGATATGCTCAATTCCATTCCTGAGCCCTCTGAAGCATTTGCTTCTTTTGATCCCACAAATGAAGATGAAGTATCTGCACTTTTCTCTGCCTCCCACTCTACTACCTCTCCTCTTAACCCTATACCCTCGCAAATAAGTAAATCTCTGTCTCCTGTGCTCATTCCAATCTTAACTAAAATCTGTAACCTCTCTTTCTCTACTGGTGTCTTTCCTTCATTGTTTAAACAAGCAGTTATTACTCCGATTCTGAAAAAACAGAATTCTGATCCAAGCTCTCTCTCAAACTACCGTCCCATTTCTCAACTTCCATGCACCTCCAAACTACTTGAAAGACTTGCTTATACTCGCCTCACACACTTTCTTAACTCGCACAACTTAATGGACCCGCATCAGTCAGGCTTTCGTGCCCAACACTCCACAGAGACAGCAATGACTAAAGTTGTGAATGATCTGGTCACTGCTAAGTCTAAAGGCCACTACTCACTACTAATTCTTCTAGATCTCTCTGCTGCTTTTGACACTGTTGACCACACACTTCTCATACAAACACTACAATCCATAGGTCTTAAAGACACAGCCCTCTCTTGGTTCTCATCCTACCTCTCTAACCGCTCCTTTAGTGTTCGTTTCTCTGATTCTACCTCCTCTTCGCTACCTCTTTCAGTTGGAGTACCTCAGGGTTCAGTTTTAGGTCCCCTGCTTTTCTCAATCTATACCTCATCTCTTGGCAAACTAATCAGCTCCTTTGGATTTCAGTATCATCTGTATGCGGATGATACTCAGCTCTACCTATCCTCCCCGGACCTGTCCCCATCTGTATTGAGCCGTGTCTCTGAATGCCTTTCTGCTGTTTCATCCTGGATGTCATCTCGCCACCTCAACCTTAATATCTCAAAAACAGAATTAATTATATTTCCGCCAATAAATAGTAGTTACCAACCTGATATCTCTATCGCTGTTGAGAAGATGACAATCACTCCTACCTCTCAAGCTCGCTGCCTAGGTATTATCCTTGACTCAGAACTTTCCTTTGTACCCCACATTCAATCTGTCTCAAAATCATGCCACATGCACCTAAAAAACATATTTAAAATTCGCCCTTACCTTTCACAAGACACTGCAAAAACTCTAATCCATGCTCTCATCATCTCACGCATTGATTATTGCAATAGTCTCCTTATTGGCCTTCCCCAATACAGACTCTCACCACTACAGTCCATTATGAATGCAGCAGCAAGGCTAATCTTCCTAGCCAGACGTTCATCGTCTGCAAAGCTACTCTGTCAGTCACTTCATTGGTTACCTGTATTCTACCGTATTCAATAAAAAAATATTTTACTTACACACAAAGCCATAAACCAAACTACACCAACATACATATCTTCTCTTATCTCAAAATATCATCCAACACGACCTCTACGCTCCTCCCAAGATCTGCGTCTCTCATCCACACTCATTACTCGCTCCCATTCCCGACTGCAGGACTTTCTTCGGGCTGCACCCACTCTGTGGAATGCCCTCCCAAGCACAATAAGACTCTCCTCCAGTCTCCAAACCTATAAGCGTTCCCATAAAACTCATCTCTTCAAGCAAGCTTATCAAATTCCAGAACCAGTCATAGAACCTTGCGTTCTGGTGGAATCGATGCAATAAAGAATACAGTATCTATCCTTATGTATCAATGCCTATTTCCCTATAGATTGTAAGCTTGCGAGCAGGGCCCTCCTAACTTTTTGACTGTCTGTAAATACCCTGTTTTGTTGTATCACTGTCTGCTATTGTAAAGCGCAACGGAATATGCTGCGCTATATAAGAAACTGTTAATAAATAAATAAATAATAAATAAATAAATAAGTCTCAAAGAAATCCATACCAACTTGCTTACATGAGAACCCCTAGTACCTAAGCCCTCTTTTGATATGTCACTCCTGCCACCACATCATCCACTGTTATAGCAGTCTCTTTACTATGAATTATGAACACAGTCTGTGGGATAATTTGGGGCATGGCTGTAAATGTGAGATGTAGTCAACATCCCAGCTGTTAGCATGATGGCGGTCAGAATAACGACAGCGGCATCTTAACTGCCTTCAGAAGATCCTTGCCAGAACTGGGAAGATGTCAAGATGCCGAAATACCAACACCTGGCATCCCGAAAGGAGAATATGCAGGGAGTGGCCATGCATGGCCGGGGATGGGGGGTTAGGTCTAGGCACTAGTTAGGGCACTTAGGGTTAGGCTGCAGGGTGGGGTGCAGTTAGGCTGGAGGGGGGTGGGTTAGGTTTCGGCATCGGGTTTCAGTGGTTAGAGTCAGGCTGCAGGAAGGAAGGATTTGGAAACTGCTTGGGTGGATTAGGAGGTATAGTCCCTGTGGAGAATCTCAGATTCGGGATTCCAGGGTTGTTTATGTACCCTGTAATTGTTGTTTCCTATTTTGCATATTTGTTTATGTACTTTGTAATCGGGTGCTACGGATACATTGTATTGCCATATAAATAAATGATAATAATAATAAAGTACGGATGCACTCACATATGAGATCAAACCATTAAGCAATTGTCGGCCTAATGCTTGTGTTGACCTTCCAACCATGTTGACCTTCAGTGGTCAACCTAATGCATGTGGACCTTATGGCCGGTTTCACACACTCCGGCTTCTGCCGGACGGAGAAATCCTGCACGGCCAGGGAGCATGCCGCACACATTAGTTGTGAATGGACACTATTGTGTCCATTCACACGGGATGGCAACGGCCCGGCCGCATGGCTGCAGCCGGATCCCGCCACTGGAAGGGACAGCTGCCGGGCTGTGGCCATCCCCTCCATGATAAACTACTGTGTGCGGCACGGCTCCCTGGCCGTGCGGGATTTCACCGTCCGGCAGGAGCCGGAGTGTGTGAAACCAGCCTATATGTGTCACCCCAATGACTGTGGGCCTTATTCTAGTTCACTCTTTCTGACAAAATCATTCTTAGATGGACAAAACCATGTGCACTGCAGGGGGGGCATATTTTTAAATGTACAGAGAGAATTAGATTTGGGTGTTTTTTTTGTTTCTGTGCAGGGTAAATACTGGCTGTTTTATTTTTACACTGCAATATAGATCTCACTTTGAAGTAAAACCCCACCCAAATCTACTTCTCTCTGCACATGTTACATCTGCCCCACCTGCAGTGCACATGGTTTTGTCCATCTAAGAAGGATTTTGTCAGAAAGAGTGAACTAGAATAAGGCCCTGTATACCAGACAGCCAAAGCCAGGGAAGTCATTGGAGGAAAGGAGCTTAGACGGTTTACTTTCAATGTTTCCATACATCTGGTGTAGAGTACACAATTCATTATGGGAAAATTAGTAGAATATCCACAAGGTGTTTATTAATGGTAAACATACAGGGTTTGGATAAAAAGTAATGAGAAAAAGTATTTATTGAAGATATCGCTACAAACAATTAAAATTCTTCAAAATAAGACCCTTGTGCATCTACATACTTCTGCCAACGAGTTGTCCATGCTTGGAAGGCGCCCTGGAATTCCTTTTCCGGAATGTCCTTAAAGAAGCGCATCAAAGCTGCTTTGATCTCTGCTACGGTCCCATGGCAGTGTCCTTTGAGGCTGTCTTCACTCAGGGGAACAGGAAAAAGTCATCTGGGGCCAGATCGGGAGCCCTTCTGCTCCACGGGAGGTTTGCTGGGGAAGTGTTGTGATGCCGTTCCAAGCCAAGTTGTCGTTGACTATGAAGCAGGTGTGGCTTGGTGCATTGTCATGGCGCAGCTTCCAATTGGCGGCAATGCATTTTCTGGATCATGGCCAAAGTTTCAATAGCCGATTTTCCAAGTCCCACACACAGAGGCATAGGGAGGGCGGAGCCACGGAGCTCATGCTCCGGGCGCAGATTGGTGGAATGGCGCCACCGGCCCACCCTCCCTCCGCAAATCATCCACGGAAGTATATTCCGTTTCCTGTCCTGACCTACACTAACGTAACGGCGGCAGCGTGTGCCGGCGCCTGCCTCCTGCTGCTGCTGCTCGGTCCGGCTTCCAGGCAGCGCAGAGGAGGATTTCTGCTGCCGCTCCGTCAGTGTTGTAAGTCAGCTTACCGCTAGCTGGCAGCTGACTCCTGATGCTGTTAGCCGCGTGGTTGGAGCTGCTGCCATTCGGGCAGGGGCTGTCTCCTCTCCTGTCACTGCCGCTGGTAGGTACCACACTGCTGATGGTATGAGAGCCCTGTCACTGTCGCCGGTGCTACAGTGCTTCTGACAGGCACTGCATTGTTAACTCAGGGCAAATCATGTCGCTGCCACCTGCTGCTGCTTGGTGGGGCGGAATATGCTGTCACTGCCGTCAGGGCTGGAAGACTCCACGCTGCTGCCGGCCTGGGGGGGCTGTCACTGTGGCCGGTGCTAAAGTGTCCTCGGCAGGAACCGCGCTGCTGGTCGGGCGGTTTCTGCCTTGGTTTGCGGCGTACCCGCTTCTCTCAGCCTGGACCAACGGCAGAAGTGTAAAGAATCGTGGTTGGCGAGGGGCCCCAGGGTATACTTGCTCCCTGAGCCAGCATTGTGAAGGACCAAAAGTGACCCCTCTGGGCTTAGTGCCCAGGTGGCGGGAGCCTCAATTGCCTCCCAGAGTTCCACCACAGTGTCTTATATAGCGCAGCAGATTCCGTTACAGCGTCTTATATAGCGCAGCAGATTCCGTTAAAGTGTCTTATATAGCGAAGCAGATTCCGTTACAGCGTCTTATATAGCGCAGCGGATTCCGTTACAGCGTCTTATATAGCGCTACAGATTCCGTTAGTGTCTTATATAGCACTGCAGATTCCGTGACAGTGTCTTATATAGTGCAGCAGATTCCGTTACAGCGTCTTATATAGCGCAGCAGATTCCGTTACAGCGTCTTATATAGCGCAGCAGATTCCGTTACAGTGTCTTATATAGCGCAGCAGATTCCGTTACAGCATCTTATATAGTGCAGCAGATTCCGTTACAGCGTCTTATATAGCGCAGCAGATTCCGTTACAGTGTCTTATATAGCGCAGCAGATTCCGTTACAGCGTCTTATATAGCGCAGCAGATTCCGTTACAGTGTCTTATATAGCGCAGCAGATTCCGTTACAGCATCTTATATAGTGCAGCAGATTCCGTTACAGCGTCTTATATAGCGCAGCAGATTCCGTGACAGTGTTTTATATAGCGCAGCAGATTCCGTGACAGTGTTTTATATAGTGCAGCAGATTCCGTTACAGTGTCTTATATAGCGCAGCAGGTTCCGTTACAGTGTCTTATATAGCGCAACAGATTCCGTTACAGTATCTTATATAGCGCTGCAGATTCTGTTAATGTCTTATATAGTGCAGTAGATTCCGTTACAGTGTCTTATATAGCGCAGCAGATTCCGTTACAGTGTCTTATATAGCGCAGCAGATTCCGTTACAGTGTCTTATATAGCGCAGCAGATTCCGTTACAGCGTCTTATGTAGCGCAGCAGATTCCGTTACAGCGTCTTATGTAGCGCAGCAGATTCCGTTACAGTGTCTTATATAGCACAGCAGATTCCGTTACAGTGTCTGATATAGCGCAGCAGATTCCGTTACAGTGTCTTATATAGCGCAGCAGTTTTCGTTACAGTGTCTTATATAGCGCAGCAGATTCCGTTACAATGTCTTATATAGAGCAGCAGATTCTGTTACAGTGTTTTATATAGCGCAGCAGATTCCGTTACAGTGTCTTATATAGCGCAGCAGATTCCGTTACAGTGTCTTATATAGCGCAGCAGATTCCATTACAGTGTCTTATATAGAGCAGCAGATTCCGTTACAGTGTCTTATATAGCGCAGCAGATTCCGTTACAGTGTCTTATATAGCGCAGCAGATTCCGTTACAGTGTCTTATATAGCGCAGCAGATTCCGTTACAATGTCTTATATAGAGCAGCAGATTCCGTTACAGTGTCTTATATAGCGCAGCAGATTCCGTTACAGTGTCTTATATAGCGCAGCAGATTCCGTTACAGCATCTTATATACCGCAGCAGATTCCGTTACAGCGTCTTATATAGCGCAGCAGATTCCGTGACAGTGTTTTATATAGCGCAGCAGATTCCGTGACAGTGTTTTATATAGTGCAGCAGATTCCGTTACAGTGTCTTATATAGCGCAGCAGGTTCCGTTACAGTGTCTTATATAGCGCAACAGATTCCGTTACAGTATCTTATATAGCGCTGCAGATTCTGTTAATGTCTTATATAGTGCAGTAGATTCCGTTACAGTGTCTTATATAGCGCAGCAGATTCCGTTACAGTGTCTTATATAGCGCAGCAGATTCCGTTACAGTGTCTTATATAGCGCAGCAGATTCCGTTACAGCGTCTTATGTAGCGCAGCAGATTCCGTTACAGCGTCTTATGTAGCGCAGCAGATTCCGTTACAGTGTCTTATATAGCACAGCAGATTCCGTTACAGTGTCTGATATAGCGCAGCAGATTCCGTTACAGTGTCTTATATAGCGCAGCAGTTTCTGTTACAGTGTCTTATATAGCGCAGCAGATTCCGTTACAATGTCTTATATAGAGCAGCAGATTCTGTTACAGTGTTTTATATAGCGCAGCAGATTCCGTTACAGTGTCTTATATAGCGCAGCAGATTCCGTTACAGTGTCTTATATAGCGCAGCAGATTCCATTACAGTGTCTTATATAGAGCAGCAGATTCCGTTACAGTGTCTTATATAGCGCAGCAGATTCCGTTACAGTGTCTTATATAGCGCAGCAGATTCCGTTACAGTGTCTTATATAGCGCAGCAGATTCCGTTACAGTGTCTTATATAGCGCAGCAGATTCTGTTACAGTGTCTTAAATATTTCAAATGTAACATGCCAACACATGTTAGCCACGCCCCCAATTCATTACCGGGAGGAGGGGGGGGGGCGCGAAATATGCCCTTGCTCCGGGCACCATGGCACCTAGCTACACCGCTGCCCACACATGGCATAGCTCTGTTTGATAGAACATTGCATTTTTAAGCTTTAACCGAGCCTAGGGACAGGGGTCCACTAAAACCATGATACGAACGGCGCGGAAGCTCGTAGGTGACTGACACTCGGTGCATGTTGAAGCTGACTTCCCCTTCCATCGAACCCGCCTGAAGCATGCGCGCTGCAAAGTTCAGTCACTTCATAAAAAATAGGTCTCATTACTTTTTATACAAACCCTGTATGTATCATGGGGTAATTCAGACATGATCGCTGCTGTGCGAATACGCACATCGGACGATTATCGATGTACTGGGCATGCGAATGGTCCACAATGAACATGTGTGTTGCCTGTTAGCGAAGGAATCCTGCTTATTTTTTCCTTTGCTAGCCATTCGCAGGGTGATTGACAGGAAGTTGTCAACTGGTGGTGGTAACCTGCTGTTTAATGGGACTTTTATGAAATATGACAGGAGCTGATTGGTTGGTACTTTATCTCTGGTACTTGTTTCCTAGCACGGCGCCCATCGCATACCATGCCATAAGGTATGCGATGGTATGCGATGCTATATTCGGGTAAATGACCCAGAATGTACAATTAAATATCGCATAGCATCGCATGCCAGCAAATGGCATGCGATGCTATGCGAATTTTAATTGTACAACCACCCTGATGGGTGCTTACAATGTTAAATGCACCCCCATTGTCAACGCCACCCACACTATAAATGCAAACCCAAAGCGTGGCGACCGCAGCGAGCCCGCGAGGGGCGGCAGTACATGTCCTCCGACCTTTTCATACCCCCACTATCCACGTCGGCGTGGAGTTGATTTTAGATATTGTGGCATGCGCAGCGAGCCACCGAGCCCGAAGTGTGGCGAGCACAGCGAGCCCCGCGAGGGGGTGCGGAATACATGTTAAGTAATCCGCAGCCCCACGCGGGGCTCGCTGTGCTCGCCACGCTTCGGGCTCGGTGGTTCGCTGCATTCGCCCCTCTATATAAGATCAAATTCACGCCGACGTGCATAGTGGGGGTATGAAAAGGTCGGAGGACGCACACCGACGCCCCTCGCGGGTTCGCTGCACTCTCCACGCTTCGGGTTGGCGTTGATAGTGGGGGTGGCGTTGACAATGGGGGTGCATTTAACATTGTAAGCACCCATCAGGGTGCTTGTACAATTAAAAATCACATCGCATCGCATGTATCGCATGCCGCTATATTGCATTCGATGCGATGCACTGCAATGGAAATCGTGGCGCCGTGCTAGGAAACAAGTACCCCACACAATGATAAGTTCTTTGGGATGTGGGGACTTCTGAGTTTAGGACCCATGTAGCCCTTCCGTGCATACCAAATAAAGGTTTTACTGCTTAACGCATATGCATCAAATTCCGAAATGGACATGGGGGTGATGCCATCGTAAAATCATGTGTAACATCATACCTCCCAACTGTCCCGCTTAACGCGGGAACGTCCCGGTATTTGGGGACATTCCCGCATCCCGCCTGGGGCCGCCATTGTCCAGCAGTGGGGGGGGGGGGCAGTTGGGAGTCCCCCCAAGCATGAAGAGAATAGACACAGCATCTATTCAGCGACGCAGAGCGGTGACAACTGGGGGCGCGGCCTTAGGATGCATCATCCCGCCAGGCCACGCCCCCTTTTCATAGCCGCGCATGGTCCTGATCCAGGGGGATGCAAAGTTGGGAGGTATGTAACATAATTTTAAGATGGCGTACCCCCCCCCTCCCCCAGGTCGATTTTGGAACTTGATGCATATGTGGTAAGCAGCAAAATCTCTGAAAACTGCCTGGGGGAAATGTAATAGGATGAGAGATACAGAAAGTGAGAGATTTGGTAAGAAATCGCCAGTGTTTTTAAATCGACAATCATTTACACTGCAAAATCAGTTTGATTTTGCAGTGTAAATGATTGCCACTTTAAAAAAACTGTATATTTCTTACCAAATCTCTCACTTTCTGTATCTCTCATGCTATTACATTTCACCCATAGTGTTGATTCACGACAACTGCTCCAAAAAATCCTTTAACACCTTTAGGCATTACTAAAATAATGTGAAAATTATGTGAAAACCCACTTTTCACAATATTTCAGGGTTGCCGACCCCCCGGCCCCCCGGAAGGGTGGGCAACCCTCCCGATATCAGGGGGCATTTAAATGCCGCAATCCGCGGGTCTCAGAGGAGGGGGTGGAGCTAAAATGACACACTCGTGTCATTTTAGCCCCGCCCCCTTCATGGAGATCAGTGATTTCTTCTATTTCCCATAATAGGGGCGGGGCTTAATGATGTCACAGTCAAGCCCCCCGAATAGGTAATGAAAGTCTCCTCTCCAGGCTTCTCCCGGAGAGGAGCATTTGAAAGTCGGCAACCCTGCAATATTTTAGTAAGTTCCCCCTTACAGTGTTATTTACATATTTGTCACCCAGATGCCTCAGTCACCAAAATCTGCTAACAAGACAACTATTATAGTGTACAGTAAATGGCTCCATAGCTCAGGGGTTAGAGCACTGGTCTTGTAAACCAGGGGTCGTGAGTTCAAATCTCACTGGGGCCTACCTTGAATTTTTCAAACCTACAAATAAGAACTTCACTTTTCAAGATGCATCCTTTTCCTGCTGCACTGTCCTTTTGGCTAGGCCAAAGATACGTTTTTATTATCCCAAGCCCTGTGGCTGTGGCTTATTTATTTTTCCCATTTGTATGCAACTTTTTTCTACCTTTCACCACACCTTTATGTGTTTTTAATGTGTGTGTGTTACTGAGCTCAGGCACGGAGAGACCAAAGATCCCTTTTCCCCTGAGTAGGCTCTAAGGCAGGCAGTGATTTTCAACCAGTGTGCCGCAGGACAGCGGGTCACGGCGACTCACCAGGACAAGGGGGGGGCAGGCGAATCGTCCTCGGCGCAGCGATGTGTGCGCGCGCAGCGCTGACCTATGGAGCTGACGCCGGGATGTGCCTGTGCCCATTAGGTTATCCTATGCGTTGCAGGCACCAGGCGCATCCTGGCGCATGCGCAGAAGGCCGCCACAGACAGGACTGTCTGAGCAGGGGCGTAGCTAAGGGTTCATGGGCCCTGGTGCGAAAGGTCACCTTGGGGCCCCCTACATACAACAAAATTAAAATCTCGGTCTGTTTATATTTTAATACATCATTGCCAAGGGGGGTTAATGTCCGTTGCCATGGGTTCTTGCTCGTTGCCAAGGGGTTAATATGTGTTGCCAGGGGTTATTGGATGTTGCCAAGTGGTTAAAAATTTTTTTATCAGGGGTTAATGCTCATTGCCAAGGGGGGTTTATTCCCGTTGCCAGGGGTTCTAGCTCGTTGCCAAGGGGTTAATACGTATGTGCCCACCCCAGCCTCCCGCCCGTACGCTGCTGTTGCTGCCCCTGCCTTACCCTGCGCAGAGAGAGACAGACGCTAGAGTCATTTTTCACTTCCAGCGTCTCTGACAGGGAGCACAGCTCTGCAGCCGCGTTACCAGGAAGTGCAGAGCTGCGCTTCCTGTCAGACGCTAGAGGTGAATTATGACTTCTAGCGTCTGTCTCTGTGTGCAGGGGAAGGCAGGGGCAGCCGTAGCTGACGGGCTGGTGGCCGGAAACATAGGCGCACCGGCAGCTATTGCAGTGCTGCTGGCAGCCTAGTGAGAGCTGAGATGAGGACTCGGAGCGGAGGTTTGACCTCTGAGTAACCAGGCCGGACAGTGGCGGGGGCTGGGCCCCCCTGGCTCAGGGGCCCGGTCGCAGGTGCGACCGCTGCGACCCCTGTAGCTACGCCACTGTGTCTGAGCCATTTTAAGTGTGCAATGTATGTTTTGAATACCTGTCCTGGAGGTAAAGGAGGGGCATTAGTGTGTGGCATTTTTAAAGGGAGCTGGTGCTTGGAATAATAAAGGAGGGGCAGGTATGTGGAATAACTAAGGGGGGTAGGTGTGTGGAATAACTAAGGGGGGCAGGTGTGTGGAATAACTAAGGGGGGCAGGTGTGTGGAATAACTAAGGGGGGGAAGGTGTGTGGAATAAATAAGGGGGGCAGGTATGTGGAATAACTAAGGGGGAGCAGGTGTGTGGAATAACTAAGGGGGGCAGGTGTGTGGAATAACTAAGGGGGGGAAGGTGTGTGGAATAACTAAGGGGGGCAGGTATGTGGAAAAACTAAGGGGGGGAAGGTGTGTGGAATAACTAAGGGGGGGGCAGGTGTGTGGAATAACTAAGGGGGGGGCAGGTGTGTGGAATTACAATGAGGGATAATTACACTGTGGGGGCAGGTGTGCGTAATTACAATGGGGACATGTGTGTATAATTACACTGTGGGGGCAGGTGTGCGTAATTACAATGGGGACATGTGTGTATAATTACACTGTGGGGGCAGGTGTGCGTAATTACAATGGGGACATGTGTGTATAATTACACTGTGGGGGCAGGTGTGCGTAATTACAATGGGGACATGTGTGTATAATTACACTGTGGGGGCAGGTGTGCGTAATTACAATGTGGACATGTGTGTATAATTACGCTGTGGGGGCAGGTGTGTGTAATTACAATGGGGACATGTGTGTATAATTACGCTGTGGGGGCAGGTGTGCGTAATTACAATGGGGACATGTGTGTATAATTACGCTGTGGGGCAGGTGTGCGTAATTACAATGGGGACATGTGTGTATAATTACGCTGTGGGGGCAGGTATGTGTAATTACAATGGGGACATGTGTGTATAATTACGCTGTGGGGCAGGTGTGCGTAATTACAATGGGGACATGTGTGTATAATTACGCTGTGGGGGCAGGTGTGCGTAATTACAATGGGGACATGTGTGTATAATTACGCTGTGGGGGCAGGTGTGTGTAATTACAATGGGGACATGTGTGTATAATTACGCTGTGGGGGCAGGTGTGTGTAATTACAATGGGGACATGTGTGTATAATTACGCTGTGGGGGCAGGTAGGTGTAATTACAATGGGGACATGTGTGTATAATTACGCTGTGGGGGCAGGTGTGCGTAATTACAATGGGGACATGTGTGTATAATTACGCTGTGGGGGCAGGTGTGCATAATTACAATGGGGACATGTGTGTATAATTACACTGTGGGGGCAGGTATGTGTAATTACAATGGGGACATGTGTGTATAATTACACTGTGGGGGCAGGTAGGTGAAATTACAATGAGGACATATGTGTATAATTACGCTGTGGGGGCAGGTATGCGTAATTACAATGGGGACATGTGTGTATAATTACGCTGTGGGGCAGGTGTGCGTAATTACAATGGGGACATGTGTGTATAATTACGCTGTGGGGCAGGTGTGCGTAATTACAATGGGGACATGTGTGTATAATTACACTGTGGGGGCAGGTAGGTGCAATTACAATGGGGAAATGTGTGTATAATTACGCTGTAGGGTCAGGTAGGTGCAATTACAATGGGGACATGTGTGTATAATTACGCTGTGGGGGCAGGTGTGCGTAATTACAATGGGGACATGTGTGTATAATTACGCTGTGGGGGCAGGTGTGCGTAATTACAATGGGGACATGTGTGTATAATTATGCTGTGGGGGCAGGTGTGCGTAATTACAATGGGGACATGTGTGTATAATTACGCTGTGGGGGCAGGTGTGCGTAATTACAATGATGACATGTGTGTATAATTGCGCTGTGGGGGCAGGTATGTGTAATTACAATGGGGACATGTGTGTATAATTGCGCTGTGGGGGCAGGTATGTGCGTAATTACAGTGGGGACATGTGTGTATAATTACGCTGTGGGGGCAGGTGTGCGTAATTACAATGGGGACATGTGTGTATAATTGCGCTGTGGGGGCAGGTATGTGTAATTAAAATGGGGACATGTGTGTATAATTGCGCTGTGGGGCAGGTGTGCGTAATTACAATGGGGACATGTGTGTATAATTACGCTGTGGGGCAGGTGTGCGTAATTACAATGGGGACATGTGTGTATAATTACACTGTGGGGGCAGGTAGGTGCAATTACAATGGGGACATGTGTGTATAATTACGCTGTAGGGTCAGGTAGGTGCAATTACAATGGGGACATGTGTGTATAATTACGCTGTGGGGGCAGGTGTGCGTAATTACAATGGGGACATGTGTGTATAATTACGCTGTGGGGGCAGGTGTGCGTAATTACAATGGGGACATGTGTGTATAATTATGCTGTGGGGGCAGGTGTGCGTAATTACAATGGGGACATGTGTGTATAATTACGCTGTGGGGGCAGGTGTGCGTAATTACAATGATGACATGTGTGTATAATTGCGCTGTGGGGGCAGGTATGTGTAATTACAATGGGGACATGTGTGTATAATTGCGCTGTGGGGGCAGGTATGTGCGTAATTACAGTGGGGACATGTGTGTATAATTACGCTGTGGGGGCAGGTGTGCGTAATTACAATGGGGACATGTGTGTATAATTGCGCTGTGGGGGCAGGTATGTGTAATTAAAATGGGGACATGTGTGTATAATTGCGCTGTGGGGGCAGGTATGCGTAATTACAATGGGGACATGTGTGTATAATAATGCTGTGGGGGCAGGTGTGCGTAATAACAATGGGGACATGTGTGTATAATTGCGCTGTGGCGGCAGGTGTGCATAACTACAATGGGGACATGTGTGTATAATTACGCTGTAGGGGCAGGTGTGCGTAATTACAATGGGGACATGTGTGTATAATTGCGCTGTGGGGGCAGGTATGTGTAATTAAAATGGGGACATGTGTGTATAATTACGCTGTGGGGGCAGGTGTGCGTAATTACAATGGGGACATGTGTGTATAATTGCGCTGTGGGGGCAGGTATGTGTAATTAAAATGGGGACATGTGTGTATAATTGCGCTGTGGGGGCAGGTATGCATAATTACAATGGGGACATGTGTGTATAATTACGCTGTGGGGGCAGGTATGCGTAATTACAAAAGGGACATGTGTGTATAATTGCGCTGTGGGGGTAGGTGTGCGTAATTACATTAATTGTCTTATATTTGACTGAAAACTGTTGCAAAAGTCTTGCCCGGTGTGCCGCGACCTGAAAAAGGTTGAAAACCACTGCTCTAAGGGGGTGGAGAGGGTCCATATTTACATGCCCTCAGTACAGTTTTTGCACTGTTCACTGGGAAATGAAGCCAGGAAACTTGGGCTTCAATTTGTTCTGAAACTGATAAAATAATTTGTGCATGGTCGACCTCAGTGGCGGCTCCTACCTCTTTCACGGAGGGGGGCTGCCTGTGGCCGCAGGCACCCCCCTCCCCCTGTCACCGCCGCCGTCGCTGCCTCTTCCCGTCCCCGGCGCCTGTCCTATGATGACAGGCGCCGGAACTGGCGCATGCGCCGTACAAACATATGTACTGCGCATATGGCCAGCTTCTATGGGCTGCTTCGGCAGCAGCCCATAGAAGTAATCATGGTCCCGGCGCCTGTACAATATAAGTTACAGGCACCGGGACCAGCGTGTGCGCAGTACCTATATAGGTACTGCGCATGCGCACCTGCCGTTTTTGCCCGGCAGCCCGCAACAAGGCGTCCCGGATGGAGGTAACACCTCCCAATGGGACTGCCTTGGTGACTGGCAGGTCGGACTTCCAATAGGAAGTCACTGCCAGTCACAGTGAAGCCAGTGCAGTCTCACAGACAGTGGCGGATTTTACCTGGGGGGGCTGCAGCCCTGCAGCCCATAGGTATAAAAAACGCCACTGGTCGACCTGTAAATCCACAGTCCAGCGTGTGGATCTGAAATGGACATTTATTTAAGTGAAAGTACAGAGGCACTCACATATGAGGCCAAACTCATAAAGAGAAACTGCTCCTTTTATATAGTACAGTAGTGATAGTGATCAGTGACAATCCTTCTTCATTCCTCCCAGCCCTGCTGCCTCGTTCTCTCATTTGCTGTTCAATGCATCGCTATGCAGATGGCGACACAGCCAAAGCCAGAGAAGTAATTGGCGGAATGGAGCTTACTACGTTTCCCTTTCAGTGTTTCCATACATCTGGTGTAGAGTACACAATTTATTATGGGAAAATTAGTAAAATATCCACAAGGTGTTTGTAAATGGTAAACATATGTTACACGGGGGTAATTCAGACCTGATCGCTGCTGTGCGAATTTGCAGGTCGGACGATTATCGATGTACTGAGCATGCGAATGGGCCGCAATGAGCTGAGTGCAGAAACTATAGGGCCGGATTCATCATTCAATGGTCTCTCACCATCAAATGATTTTTCACCTGTTTGCTACTAAAAGTGATTCTAGACTAACTTCTATTTTGGCCGCAGATCGCCGAATTCGGGGTGGGTGCTGACGTCATGTGAGGACAGCCGCCCAACACAAGCAGCATAGACAGGCTGTATTTACGACTAACGTATACATATGAAGCGGCGGCCTGCACAGATCAGTCCCCCGTCCCCCCCATGGCTATAACCAGCCCGAGGCTCAAAGAGCTGGTCATGGTTTTAGAAATGGAGGGGCCAAAAACGCTGGGGTTCCCACGTATTTCTAAACCAGTACCAGGCTCAAGGGCTGGTCCTGGCTCCCAAAATATGGGGGACATCATAAATAGGGTTCCCCCGTAATTTGGCAACCAGTACCTGTACCAAACAGCCAGCAGGGTAATGCCACAGCCAGGGGAAACTATATACACTAGTTCCCCGGCCAAAGCCTAAAACACCCTGACTGTTTAGCCCGGGCATGGACCCTGGGGAAGTGGGGACCACCCAATGAAGGGGTTCCCCCCTCCAGGATACCCCCTGCTTGGGCTGAAGCCCAGGGATGTCCCAAATGCCCCAGGGCAGTATGCAAAATATTACTAAAATATTGTGAAAATTATGTGAAATTACATTATGTTAGTAAACCAATGTCAATAAATCTACCCCCTTCCAGTAATATTTACATATTTGTTACCAAAATGCCTCCAGTCATCATAATCTGCTAGCAAGACAACGATCAAGGTGTCAATGGCTCCATAGCTCAGGGGTTAGAGCACTGGTCTTGTAAACCAGGGGTCGTGAGTTCAAATCTCACTGGGGCCTGAGTAAAATTTTTAAAGTAAAATTCACTTTACGGGATGTTTATTATTTATTTTATTTATTTGCAGTTTCTTATGTAGCGCAGCAGATTCCGTTGCGCTTTACAATAGTAGACAGTGATAAAACAAACTGGGTAACAGACAGACTTGGTGGTTAGAGGGCCCTGCTGCAAGCTTACAAGGGATGTACCATTTTCCTTCTGCACTGGCCTTTTGGCTAGGCCAAGGATATGTTTTTGTTTTCCCCAGCCTTGTGGCTGTGGCTTATTTATGTTTCCATTTGTATGCAACTTTTTCCTACCTTTAACCACTCTTTTTGTGTGTGTTTTTTATGTGTGTGTGTGTGTGTGTGTATCACTCATTATTGGTAGTGGATTTGGTGACACCCTTATGATCCACCTTCTCCCCTAGTTGCTGAGGTTCTCTCATTTTGGAGAGTGTCAAAGATTTTGTTCACCAGGAGGAAATATCGGCCAATGGGCAACCCAAAGTCATGAAGGGAAGCCTGAAGATCCTTCCTCCCTAACGGGCCTTTTGGCACCAGGGACAGGGATTGAAGAGTTCCCTCTGAACTAGTTAAGGGGAGACCCAAAGATCCCTTATCCCCTCTGTAGGCCTTCTGGCTCTAAGGGCTTGAAGAGGGTAAAAAGTTTCATGCCTGCAGCACAGTTTTTGCACTGTTTACTGGGTAATGAGCCCAGGAAACGGGCTTAAATTTTTAACACCTCCCAGTGGGACTGCCTTGGGTGACTGGCAGGTCAGACTTCCAATAGGAAGTGTAATGGTTTCTGGGGGTAGGTTAGCGGGAAGATAGCGCTGTGGACAGTTAATGGGTCTTTAATCTGCAAAAGTGTGAATTAAACTACCAATACCTTTTGATGATGAGCGGAGGTTTTTTTTTTTCAGCGGTGTCACTCTGCGCTAGGGGACCCTTTAATTATGTGTTGCAAATGCACCTTTACCACTATATTTTAGGTAAAAAACGAGGATGAGCACGTATGTTTGAAAAGAATATGAATAATTTATTTAAATATAGCAAATGATCGAATGAACAAAAACTGACATTTATAGTGAAGATACGTATTTCACATTTAAAAAAAATACATCACAATGTTAAAACAATATATTGCAGTGTTAAGAAACAATAATGCACAAGTGGTAAAACCAGTTTTTACAGTTAGAAATATCACGGTGTTAAAAGAATATATCACAGTGTTAAACCACAATGGTGCACGAGTTTTTAACCCAGTTAGATGCTTAGGTCAATGCTAATACTGGTATACACATACACTGGGTGGGTGGGGGAATGGGATAACACACTGGGGTATGTCTTTAGGGGTATTCCCCATGGTCCTCAGGTCAAATGATAGGAAGTGTCTTAGGTCTTTAAGAGAGTGCTGCTGTGGGCTACAGTACCTCTTCCAACAAAGGGTGTTTGAGCTGGGAAGTGTCTGCCGGCAGACTCCCGTCGATGGTCCTCCTTGTATACAGGGGTAATCGGCGGTTCCAGATGCTTGCGATTGATCGACTAGTTTCGCCAGGTAACTGGCTTCCTCAGGATGCGAAAAGCCGGAAATATCCCGGCAGGAGCTCGTCTATTTCTGCCCTCAACACGCGGCCACGCCCCTTTCTCGCCGTTCGGCGGCCGGGACATTGAATCATTGAGCTCAAGTCGAGCAAAGCGAGAATGGGACAACCGTGTCGCTGACACTGAAAACCCCTCTTATTCAGCAAATTACCGGGTAGAAATTTTCAACCCGGTAATTTGTTCTTCTGTGTGAAGGGGGGTCCAGGCTGCTCCCGGCAAAATGACACGGTATTTGAAATGCCATGTATTTGCCAGGATTTTCAGACCTTTCTGTCTGAAAGGGTATGGTTGGGTGTTGTGGATCCCTTGTATTGCCATGTAAATAAATAAAGGATAATGTTTCCATAGATCTGGTGTGGAGTACACAATTTATTATGGGAATATTAGTACAATATCACCCCCCCCCCCCCCCCCCCCCCATCCATTTTTTTGGCATATGTGGTAAACAGCAAAACCTCTGAAAACTTCCTTTTCGGACGTTTGACAGCAAAATACGGCTTCCTGGATCTACCGCTCACTTAGCAGGGGTCGTTGTCTGCTTATTGAGTGTCTTAACCCCACCCTGCAGAAATTGTCTGGGGCTTAATTTGGTTCTCTACAAGCGATCCTGAATCGGACCCTAAGTGTTGGGTTATGACAACTGCTCCGAAAACCCTTTAACACCTTTAGGCATTACTTAAATTATGTGAATACAAATATTTTAGTAAACAAATGATAATAAATCTTCCCCTAACAGTATGATTTACATATTTGTTACCCAGATGCCTTTAGTCACATAATCTACTAGTAAGACAACAACCAATGTGTCAATGGCTCCATAGCTCAGGGGTTAGAGCACTGGTCTTGTAAACCAGGGGTCGTGAGTTCAAATCTCACTGGGGCCTGGCTTAATCTTTTCCAACTTAATTGTTTGGGATGCACCATTATCCTTCTGCATTGGTCTTTTGTCTAGACTCTAGGCCAGGCATGTCCAACGTTGGCCCTCCAGATGTTGTGAAACTACACATCCCAGCATGCTTTGCAATAGTTTTAGCATTCTCTTATAGCAAAACTGTGGCAAAGCATGCTGGGATGTGTAGTTTCACAACATCTGGAGGGCCAACGTTGGACATGCCTGGTCTAGACTCTAGGCCAAGGATACGTTTTTATTATCCCCAGCCTTATGGCTGTGGCTTATTTACTTTTCCCATTTGTGCAACTTTTTTCTACCGTCTACCACACTTTTTTTGTGTTTTTCGTGTGTGTGTGTGTGTCACTCATTTTTGTAGGGGTTTTGGTGACAGTCTTATGAGCCATCTTCTCCCCTAGTTGCTGATGCTCTCTCCTTTAGGGGAGCTCCAAAGATTTTGTTCACGAGGAGGAGAATTAAACTTAGGCTTAAATTTTATCTAAAACTGGAAAATAATTGGTCCACTCCATGGCTACCATCAATAGTGAGAAAACTTCTGTGTCCCTTACTATAGATGGTAAAGCTAGTTCATATAAGGGTTGCCTACCCTCCAGGAATTGCCGGGAGGCTCCCGAAAATCGGATTCCCCTCCCGGCGGCCCACCAGAAAGATGAGCAGCCCTCCCGGATACCGGCGGCATCCCCCGAATCTCCCTGACTGCATCGGAAAATTGCCGCGATCTGTGGCTTTTGTGGGAGGGGCGAGGCTAAAGATGCAAATTGCATGCGATTTATTTGTGCTGCAGCGATAAAACGCCGGGTGTACACTCCCGTGTTCAGCCTCCTAATGGTCGCTGGTCACTTGCTCCTGCGATCCACTGTTTCTCTCTGCAGCTCCCCCGGCAGAGTCTCCTGTTCATCGCTGAGACACTGAGCAATATATTGCTCAGCAATATATTACACCGTGTGTACCCAGCTTATCTATATCTCTGCTGCACACCTGCTGCGGAATTAACTGGCTCTGTCCCAGGAGACCTGCTAACACCTTTAATAATACAGTCCAGGACTCAAGCAGGGGCATTCCTGGGTCGGCCCCTTTCACACCAGCCTAGTCCCTGCGTTTTGTGGTGTGAGAGGGGCAGCGGGGTCTGGGCAGCAGGTGGCGGGGTCTAGACAGTGAGTGACGGGGTCTGTGGTCCAGACTGCGGGTATCCGGGCAGCGGCAGCTGGGTGCTTAAAGCACTATTTGCTGGGCAGTGGGGAGGGAGAATTGGCTGAGAGCATCCGTCCAGTCTTTTCAAATCCAGCAGCACTTCCCGCCCCGCTGCTTGGCAAATAGCGCAACAAGCGCCCAGCTGCCGCTGCCTGGATCCCTGCAGTCTGGACCCGCTACCCGGATCGGACGCTGCTGCCCGGATCAGACGACGTCCCTTTGTTGGAAACAAGCCACTGCTGGCGCAAGCCGGGATGCTGGGCAAGTACCTTTCACATGGGCCTGTATCCCGGGCTGGTAACGGGAGCAACCCTGCTATCTAGGGGTGTGGATCAGTTGGTCACCAGCAAGTTGTTAGACAGTCTATAGATCCACACCATTAGGTCAACAGGCATTTAGGTCGACATGTGCCTAGGTCAAAATGTGTTAGGTTGACAGGGTCATTAGGTCAACAGGGTCATTAGGTCGACAGTCAAAACGGTTGGCACTAGTTTACAAAGTCAACATGGACACAGGTTAAAGTGCACCGCGTCCCCGCTCATGGCTCGCTGCGCTCACCATGCTTCGGGCACGGTGCCTCGCTACGCTCGGTACACTATTTTATTCTCCCACCACGCCCTAGTGGATGGTAGGGCATGAAATACCGCCTGCCAGCATGTCAGCTCAAAAAACAGTGAAAAACCCCATTTTGACCTTTTGACGGTCGACCTAACCCATGTCGACCTAATGACCCGGTCGACCTAGACTCATGTCGACCTTCCTGCATGTCGACCTAGATGCATGTAGACCTAATGGTGTCGACCTAATGACTGTCTAAAAACTTGCTGGTAACCCAATGACCGTATGCCCTATCTAGCAGGGTTGACTTCCCGGTACATTTTCCCAGGAATTTGACCCGGGAACCTTGCACACTTGCGCTAGTTGGGAATTCAGGCTGGTGTGAAAGGGGGATAAGGGCCTGGACATCTACCGTCTAGCACTACACGGCACTGCACTGCAGCAAGTAACTGAGCACCCGCCACTGTTGGTGGACTGTGCAATGGGAGCCCATTGGTGAACGCTAATAAGTAGCTATGAAAGAATGCTTCAAACTTATTTGAGCTCCTTTAAACTACCCAACCACTTAGAATTATCTCTGGTAGTCGGAAGAGAAGAGTTTTGCACAGTGGTGGGATTCAAATAAATTAACAACAGGTTCTATGTCCTAATGCCCATTGCACATAAAGCCACACGCCATAATGCCAATAACACATAAGGCCACACACCGTAATGCCCATTACACACTGTGCTACACGCCGTGATACCAGTTACACATTATGCCGCACACCATGATGCCCATTACATATTTGAAACTGGTGCCACTTACCTACATGCTCATTGCTAGGGGGGTGTTGCTCGATGCAAGGGGCTTCATGCTGGATGCCAAGGGGGCTTCATGCTCGTTGCCAAGGGGGAATACATACTGGTTGCCAGAGGCATAACTAGAACTTGTTGGGCCCATAGAAAAACTTTTGGAAGTCCCCCCCCCCTTCTATCAGGGAGGGAGAGAGAGTGTCTCAGAGAGAGAGAGAGCATCGTGGAGAGTGTCCCAGAGAGGCTCTACCTGTTCAGCGGTAAATACAGGCATCTGTCCCAGTGCCAGGGATTCCAGGAGTGAGAGCACTCACCCTGCTGCAGGTGTTCTCTGTCATCCGCCTGGTCCACACTCCACACCTCAGCGCTTGGCACGGAGGAGGAGACTGCAGGGATGACTGCCACCATGGAGCGCTCGGCTAATAGAGAGGAGAGGCGCTGTGAGCAGCTGTGACAGCCAGGCAGAGAGCTGCGTGCTGAAAGCAGGTCCGCGGCTATTTTGAATTCTCCCGCTGGACCGAGAGACAGTAGGAGCTCGCGGCCAGCAGCCAATAAGAAGCCCCCATTGCCGCTCCTTATTGGCTGCTGGACCGCGAGCTTCTATTGGCTCGTGGTCCAGCAGTAGCATTGAAAATAGCCGCAGACGGTGGTGGACCTGCTTTCATTATACAGCAGGGCAACACGCAGCTCTCTGCCCGGCTGTCACAGCTGCTTCAAGTACCTTGTGAGTGTCCACAGCGCTCCTTAGCCACCGGTTCTGCAGAACCGATCGTATGTTAGGTATCGGTTCTGCAGAACCAGTGCGAAACGGTTGAATCCCACCTCTGGTTTTGCATCTGGGTCCAACAACCACGTCCGAGTTGCATTTTTAATGTGGAAATAGATTTGTACTTCTTCCTCAATAACTTTATGTCATGCTTCCTAGTAGCCATACAGTAGCTCCAATTGATGTCAATCTGTATGCAGTGAGCCAATATCATCGTCTTCTGCACCATAGATACTCCTTATTAGGCAAAGAGGTAGCATTTTCATGCTACCTTATCCTGACCTTTGACTATGTTATTGCAATACACTCTCTGCTACTGACAATGTTGGATGTGTCTATCCTGCCTACTGTCGCCGCCGCTGGGCATCTTCTCCTTGGAGGAGGAGCAGGAGCAGACAAAAGCAGCAAGCAGCCCTCCCAGTCCCTCCTCCTTCACAAGCAACACAGCATACCACAGGGGGAGGATAAGAGAGAGCTCTGGTGCGCAAGATGATGTAAGTGTGGCGTGATGTCGTCTCGTCAAACCACACACACCTGTAGTTTATAAAGTGCTATAAATTGGTGGAGCACCAAATTGCAGTGTCTCTCCACTGTCCAGACCATCGAATCGGCCATATATTCCCACATGGCAACGAGCATGTAATCCCACATGGCAATGAGCATGTAATCCCACATGACAATTAGCATAGAACCCCTGGCAACGAGCGTGTAATCCCACATTGCAATGAACATGTAATTGCACCTGGCAACAAGCATATAGATAAGCAGCACTTATGTAGCATAATTTGTAATAGGCATTACGGTGTTTGGCATAATACGTAATAGACATTATGGTGTGTGGCTTAACGTGTAATGTAATGTAACGTGTAAAAATTAGAATTTTGGCTCAATCCGTGTGGCATTATTTGAAATTTGTCTCAATCCATTTGGCATCATGTGTAAGGGGCAAGTATAATGGGGTCTACAATTTTGTTGCATAATGTGTAGAAGTGGTATATGTTGTGGTACACTACACTCAAGGACACGCCCCCTTTTGAGTGGCCACACACCCTTTCCCAGAGCATGCATAACTACATCCTTCACTTTTGCCGCCAAGATGGGCCTGTGTGGTTTAAATGCCAGGGTCTATTTATAATTCCATTCCTGTCCTCTCTGTTCCTCTCTCTCTCTCTCCGTTCTCTGAGCGGGCACACTGGCACCACTAACACCCCATTCCCCTAGATCCCATCAAGGTGCCCCCCCTGTCATTTATTCCTCGATCTGCCCCTGGGCCCAGTGCTGTCATCTTCTACCTTTGCTGTCACCTACTGCCTCTCGATGTTACCCTCTACTTCTCCCTGTAACCCACTGTCTCTCTCTCTCTCTCTACATCCCTGTCACCCACTGCATCCTCCTGTCATGCACTGTCTCTCCCTGCAACCAACTGCCTCTATCTGTCACTCTCTGCCTTTCCCTGTCACCCTCTACTTCTCTCTGTAACCCAGTCTCTCTCTCTCTCTACATCCCCGTCACCCACTGCATCCTCCTGTCATGCACTGCCTCTCCCTGCAACCCACTGCCTCTATCTGTCACTCTCTGCCTTTCCCTGTCACCCTCTACTTCTCTCTGTAACCCACTGTCTCTCTCTCTCTCTCTCTACATCCCCGTAACCCACTGCATCCTCCTGTCATGCACTGCCTCTCCCTGCAACCCACTGCCTCTATCTGTCACTCTCTGCCTCTCCCCATCACTTTGGGACCCTCCCTACCACCTGCTGCCTCTACCTGTTACCTGTTACCTACTGCCACGTGGCCTATTATGGCCTATTATGAACTTGGGTGTAGCACTCACAAATTTTGCCAGTTTGATTTGTCCATAATGTATAAGTGACAGGAGGCTTCTGGTGACTGAATACTGGAGACGCAAGGAAATAAGCTTGAGGAGGTAATGCTTGCCACCACAACTAACCATATTCAGAGGGTCTTGTCTCCAGTGTGTTTTCTCCAATGCAGGAACCGCTCTCAGCATTGTGATTTGAGCATGGGAAATAAGGAGATCACAATTCTAATAATTACTGCTGTTCTCAATTGTCCTAATTGAAACAAGGAGTGGTGGGGCAGGCACATTGTATGGAAGTGTTGTAGTTTAACTTTTGCTTGCAGGTACTGGCACTGCTTTGCTGTTATTCCAGCTCTTAGGGTGAGATGTACTGTATCAAGCCTTCTGTGAGTGGAGAAATTGGCAATTGCAACCAATCGGCTTCCACCTTTAATTTTATGGAATGTTCTTGATAAATGTTAGCAATCAGACGTCCGGTTGCTATGGGCAACTTGTCTACTTGTTCAACGTTTTGATGTATTTCTTCCTTGGATACTTATTGTTTGCGGATATGTGGATATCACTATGTTATATTAGCGTAATACTTTACATGGCGCAGCACCGTTGGCACACATCTATGCAGTGGTGGTGGGCAGCGGGTTCCATGCGGCTGGTGGCAGGCAGTGGGGTCCGTGCGGCTGGTGGCGGGCAGTGGGATCCGTGCGGCAGGGGGCTGGCACAAGTGGCTGTGAGCTTGTATAGCACTTTTCAGCCAATCAGCATTCGGACAGTCGTTTCAAAATATGTTTTCAAATTCAGCAGCGCTTCCCGTCCCGCCGCCCAGCAAATAGCGCTTACAAGCTCACAGCTGCCGCTGGCTGCCCGTCGCCACAAGGAACCTGCTGCCCGACCCACGGATGCCGATGCCTGCCCCACCGCTGCTGCAGCTCCCCGGGAGATTTATTGCATGTAAAAATGGCACATCAAGTGCCAAATCGTAAGGGAGCCTCCCGGGGAGCTGCTGGGGACTCCCGAGAGCAAACTGGTCCGACTTGTCCTGGACTAGTGTATGGGGGCCTTTAGACCTATAAGTGTCAATCTTCTGTTTCTGTCTTTGGGCCGGGATAGGTTCACTAGGTCTACACCAACTAGCTCGACAAGCATTGGGTCGACACCACTAGGTCGACAGGCAGCAAGGTCGACATGGGTTTAGGTCGACATGGGTCAAGGTCGACATGTGTCTAGGTCGACATGGATCTAGGTCGACAGGTCATTAGGTCGACACAAGCATTAGGTCGACATTGGCTAGGTCGGCAGTCAAAAGGTCGACATGGGTTTTTTCGCTGGAGCCGACATGTGCCGAAAGGCGGTATTTCATGCCCTACCATCCACTAGGGTGTGGTGGGAGAATAAAATAGTGTTCCAAACATAGCCAGGGACCGTGCCCGAAGCATCGAAAGCGAAGCGAGCGATACAAGGGGATTCGGTGCACTTCAAACTGTGTCCATGTCGACTGTATCAACATTCGGGTAAAAAAACTGTGAAAAACGCCATGTCGACCTTTTGACTGTGGACCTTGCCTATGTCGAACTAATGCTTGTGTTGACCTAATGTCCTGTCGACCTAGACACATGTTGACATTGCTGCCTGTCGACCTAGTGGTGTCGACCTAATTGCTTGTCGACCTAGTTGGTGTAGACCTAACAACCCACACCCTTTGGGCCATTGATTTCTCTCTCTTCTCCATCATACACTTTAATCTTGGGGGGGGGAAAGAAATCTTGAGTGCTGTTCGAATAATGAATCAATGAAATAATGAGTAATATATTGTTATAGACTGCACAAATAATTTATATTTTTCAAAGTATTGCATTTCCTTGGATTGCAACACAGTACAAATCCTGGGATGAGCTTATATTAAATGATTGTTGGTCATATTTGTATATGAGAGCATGTAATTAGAATGTTGTGTGCTGTGTCATTACACACTACCACATCTGACTATGCAATCTCTGCCATTTGCATTATAAGCACATTATCTACAGTGCAAGAAATATATGGTCAGTGTACAGGAATATTATATGCACTTTTACACATGTATGTAGTCCTGGGTAACATTGAATGAATGGCCATCACATGTACATTTCCCTTTCACAGTGTCCCCACTATATATATATAATGCTATATATAATGCAATTACTAAGAAATCAAAGAGGTATTACCAGAACTGGGGCAGACAATGTACACTGGTTTGCATATAAGCATATATCAATGAGTTCAGCAAAAAATATATATATTTAAAAAAGATTAATCTGCGCCAGCCGGGACTCGAACCCGGGTCGCAAGAATGGGAATCTTGCATGATACCCCTACACTACTGGCGCTGCTGCTAGTTATGCTGGTAACACAGAATGGTGATGTCAGCAGAGTATGACGTTGCTGCTGTGATAGCATATTATGCTGATCTGTAATGTACAATCGGATTGTCTATGTATATATCGCCTATATGGCAGCTACCAGTACCAACAGTATGTTAATCCCCCACCACATGTAAGCGCACAGACATATAACGCAGTCACAGACATCTCTGCGAGCTGCCAATCAGATCTCTGCACAGCCGGCTTATCCTCCTGCTTCCCCCACAGCTGACCTCCCCATTATACTATCACAGACCAGAATAGACTAACAATAAACTCCGTATATTGGCAAGGATTATCACTGCTACTAAACGATTGATACATATGACGCTAAATTAGAAATGGCTACAGTTATACAAGAAATATTAACCCCACCAGCTGCAAAAATCGAGCTGCGCTAGCCGGGACTCGAACCCGGGTCGCAAGAATGGGAATCTTGCATGATACCCCTACACTACTAGCGCCTGTGTGTGCTGGAGGTGTGCATCTGATTGAAAAGGACTCTATGTCCTGTCCATATAGGCGTTCTGCTAATCCTACGTACGTGATGGCCATTATTAAATCGTACTCATGACTACATACACGTGTCACTGCATATAATATCCAGATATACTCCATTAATATTCCTGTACACTGACCATGTACTTTTTGCAATGGTATTATATGTATTAAAATGCGAATAAAGCGCCTATGGAAGAGAGAAGCAGTCAGAGCAGTCCGGAGTATATTATGGAAATAAAAAATGCAAAATACAAGTCCAGGCCCCAGCGAGATTTGAACTCGCGACCCCTGGTTTACAAGACCAGTGCTCTAACCCCTGAGCTATGGAGCCTTGCACACTGCCTGCTGCTCACCGCCTGCCTGCTAGTAGCCTCTCCTCCTGCTGCTCCGTCTTTGCAGGAGAATATCACTATTTATTTGTATTCTATCTGCATATCTATTAGCGATAGGGTTCAGTCCCATTGCTGGCTGCTGTGACTATAATGCGTGACGTCACCCTGCTACACTGATCCTGCACAGAGTTCTGTGCAGGAATGTGGTGTGATCAATGACAGCTCCAGCCCGTTTGCACTGCGTTATCTGTAGATCTACTAGCAATCGGCCTTGCTGAGTGGCTACTGTGACTATATTGCATAAACCTCCAGCCTGCTCCGATCCTGTGCAGAGTTCTATGCAGGAATGCGATGTCCAGATTCGCAGCTCAATGATTCAGTGTGAAATATGCTAATAACATTAACAGGATCAAACCGTCTCCAGTATGTGCGCTGGATCTAGGCTGCGATCGATCGGCTGCACAGTGACTGCAATCTGCACAGGATCTCCTGCGATGCGACGCGACCGGGATGGAGTGTATGTATGTATATGGCAGGCACCTGCACGGGTTTATGTGTACAGTCAGCAGCATGCCTCGGAGCTGTTACATAATAAGAAGATAGCATCACACAAAGTTTTGATACTATGTTAAAGTACATATAATGTATCCTTCATTAATATTGCAAAGATGAAACAAATAACGTTAAACATCTTGTAACAAGCAGTGCAACAGACCAGCCTCTGTGTGTGTGGTATCAAATACTGAATATGCTAGGTGTAAACTTTCTCCGTTTATTTTAAATGTAAATGCTTTAATTCAATACTGTGTATCCATAGTCATTTGTTTTATGGGGATAGGGCAAAAATCCAAAGCCGACCGGATTTTAGCAGCAATCGTAGCATACAGGAGCATACACACTGGGCGATTTTGCCCAGTGTGTAAGGAAAGTGATCGTTTTTGGCCTTCTCAGCGATTTTTCCCGGGGTGGATGACTTTCCATAGGAGGACGCTATGGACAGCGGTCCACCTGGTCACTCATCTGCTGGTTTCCACATGTGTAACGGACCCCTTCACCTTGGTGATTAGGCTTTCTACAAGTGTTCTTGTGGTTTGACCGATGCAGGACAAACCATTAGAAAGCTTTAAAAAATAAATACAGAGTAAGTCACATTACCAGCCCCTTGATGTATTGTCATAATTCCCAGTTCTTATTGGCTGAGGGTGGGCCATGATGGTTTGATTCACAGCGAACTATGTCATTATGCCTCATTGCCCCACCCACTTTCCGGTAAGTGCTCTGTGGTTGCCCGATTGCGGGAGAATTGCCTGCTTATTCATGAAAATGGAGACTTTCATTTATACCCCCTACTCACATACACCCAGCTTTAGCCTGACTCGGAACTGGGAGGGGGGTAGTAGCTGGGGTTTTGAGTACTCAGCCTTCAATCCAGACAGTGGTGTAACAATAGAGGCGCTGAGTAAGTGTGGGCCTCAGGGGTCTGTGTGGGCTATCGCTTCACCGCTGCCGCTGGGTCTATGGGCAGGAGTCGGATCAGCAGATCTACTTGTCTGTGGTCCCGGCGCTCCTCCTGGCTCCGAATGAAACCACCCCCTTACAGCAGACAGTTTTTGAGGATGCTAGAGGCGGTCTGCTGTTAGGGGCAGCATTCTTGTGAGGGTCATTTTTCATTAGCAGGAGCCAGGAGGAGTGCCGGGACCGCAGACAAGTAGATCTGCAGGTCCCGGCCATAGACACGGCGGAGGGGTAAGGCAGGGTTGGTGGGGTCTTTACTTTACTGGGGGTGGAGGGAACTGCTGAAATTTTCCAGTGGGGGGTGCACGGTTTTTCATGTGTCCCGGGTCTTCCGTCTTGGACACTTGGAGATTGCATAATCACCCAGCACTACTGTCCGGCATCGGTATTTCGACCGTAGGGATTCCGACAGCCGGGATTTTTACCGCATCCCCTTTCAGACATATCTGCCGTTCAATTACTGTGCAGATATATGCTCGGATCAGGCTGCGTGACATCACACCTGGGTGCGCACATTAACATGCACCCGCCCATTTGAGAAGGCAATCACTGCCGGCTCTTGGCGGATCTACCTGTTGGCTGTTGGCGGATCTACCTGGCAAATGTTACATCAATATAACGTCTGTTCAATCGAACAACCAATATATCAGCCACTGGGTCTGATTCAGCAAGGCTCGCTAAGCAGCAGTTGATCCCTGCTTAGTGAGCCCTGAAACGCTGCCCACAGCCCAGGCGAACGTCTGCCCCAACCCCCATCCCGTCACTAAATCCCCTCGGTGACATGCAAGGGGATGTACGCAAACCTAAGGGGAGAGTAATCATTTAATGGCCGCTGACCACCGAATGATTGCTCTCCCCATCAAAAATAAGTCAGTCTAAACTGACTTTTATTTCCCTTGGAGTCCACCGAAGAGGGGGCGGGCACTGAGGTCATGTGACGTCAGAGCTGGGGCAAAAAGGATTGCTATAAGCAATCCAGAATCTGCCCCATTGTGTGTCCAGCATATGTGTAAAGGTGCCCATACACTGAGCCAATTTGGGCTGATTACGACAATCGGGCCGTGAAATCAGCCCAGTTTCATGTCCCCTCAGGTCCGATGCACGGTCCCGTGCGCATTGGACCTGAGCCGGTGGTTGGACCTGCTGGCCGTCCGACCACCAGACCTTGGTCCTCCCTCCCGGCAGCGATGTGGGCGGGGAGCAGGGATGCATGCTATCCATCACAACAAATTGTGATGGATCTCATGCGTCCCTGGCAGCTGGGAAGGTCCCGGGCCGGCTCGCGGGTATCGGGTGGCCGCGGGTATCGGGTGGCCGTACACTGCTGCGAGACATTGCAGCAGTGTATGGGCACCTTAAGAATGTTTGATAATAATCTTTCTTTGTTTAATTAGAGTATCTTATGTCCATAATGAGCTGGCTAATGATACTGGTATGGAAAACCGCACATCCAATAAATATAGGTAGTTCATACAAATTGCAGGCAGCTCAGCGTTCACAATAAAAGGACATTTAATACACCGAAAACATACGTCTATGCCAGGCATGTCCAACGTTGGCCCTCCAGATGTTATGAAACTACACATCCCAGCATGCTTTGCCACAGTTTTGCTATTAGAGAATGCTAAAACTATTTCAAAGCATGCTGGGATGTGTAGTTTCAAAACATCTGGAGGGCCAACGTTGGACCTGCCTGGTCTATGCCATGGGGTGAGTTCACACATGGTCAAATTGCATTTGGAGATTATACAAGCATCACAGTTATTATGTATATTGTGCGAAGACCTGGCCTGAGAGAGGCACTAGTGTGTGACATGTGTATAGGGCAAAGGGATACTAACCGTGGTGCCCGGGACTGACAAAATTGGCTGGGCCCTAGGTAGATGGTGGGGGGCAGAGGTGGGAGGAGCTACAACATTTGAGGGGGTATCAATAACTACATTTGATACCCACATTTCTGAATCAGGCCCAATACAATAATCACCAGCTCAGAGATCATCTAGCGGATGGATGGGCGGGTGGCCACATGCTGCTCGCCCTTCACCGCACCTCCTCCTTGCTGCTTACACATAATGCCCATGGTAGCACCCACTCACATAATGCAAAAAGTTTTCACCCAGAATGGCATCTCTAAATCCTCCCGATCTCCCAAAACGTATCTAGGCTCTTACCCCAGAACTGCAAAGAGACTCCACATTGGGACGTTCCTCCTCCACTTCTATCCCAACCAGAAAGCTGCCAGAGGGTTAGCAGTCAGTACCCACCGCTGCTTAGTGAAAGGCCTGCGGCATTTGACCAGCCTTCACCATCGGCGGTAATCTAGGTGCGTTACCCTCCGCATGCAACAACAGTGGCAGAGGGAAGGGGGAGCACCTTTCAGGGCTGGTACCTACCTAGCAGGCTGTGGTGAGCAGGTTAGCGCCGGACAGCGTGCAAGGTGCAGCAGGCGAGGGCGGCTGTCACTAAGATGGTTGGAGGAGGGCAGTCTCTGTGCGGTGTACTGTGGATGTTGTGGGCATTGACTGCCCGATGACCCACGGCCATTCACAGCTGTTTGTGAAGGGGGTGCTGGTGGCCGTGGTGGCTGCAGGGATAAAGCATCCCGGGCATTACCCTCTGCCAGAGCGGCCGGGCCTGGGACAACTGTCACCATGGCACCCCCCCTGATTGCAGCCCTGCTACTGTGTGGTGTAACAGGAATAAGGGACACTACTGTATGGCATAATGTGAATAAGGGGACTATTGCATGGTGTAATGTGAATAGGGGTTGCACTACTGTGTTGCACAATTTGAATTTGGTGTACTATTGTTTGATTACACCCCTTCCCAGAAAATCCACCCTCCTTTGGCACATGCTGTGCCTATTTCAAATATAGGGGGTGGGGTTGCTAATGCTTGGCACAAGGCACTAAATTGTCTACTTACAGCTCTGTGGATGAGGTCTGCTATAGGTGATGCTGGCTGCTGCTGTAATCTGTACAGATGGGTGCTGTTCTGGAAGAGGGGTGAACTAGCTGCAATACAAGGGGGCACCAAACAAAATCTTGCCTAGGGCTTCAAATTGGTTAGTGCTGGCTCTTTGTAAAACTTCCCAAAATACAGTGTTACTATTGTTATATAGAAATATCTCACAACAATAAGCATAGACACGCCCTTTGGGCAGTATGACACGCCCCCTTGGCAGCGCATCCTACTGTATGCGTTAAGCCCTATACACACCAGGACTGGGTGTACGGCCCACATTGCCCATGTGCGAGCCCTCTCCGACGCCTGTGATCGCTGACCGATCGCTGTGGGAATGACAGCGGGCACCGGTTTGGGGGCATGTCGCCAGCATTTTCTGGGCATTCCACCAAAAACACAGGCCTTCCCCGGCCGTTGTGAGCCAGGGTTGTGAGCCTTCTTCTCACCACGGCCATTGCAGTGCAGAGTAAGTCCTGGCTTACTTGCTGCTGCGAACAGGAGCAAATCCATTCGATGGTGAATGGATTTCAATGTGTGTGCACGAATTCGCAGCCATGCACAGGGGTGGAATTTAGCGCATTTATCTGATCGCCAGGCTCTGAAGACTTGCAGCCCAGCAATCAGGTCTGAATCAGGCCCTTAGTCTGGGTGCTCACTACACTATCGGCATCGCTTGTGATTTCCAGGCAAATCATAACAAACAAATCGGGCATATCATACAGTGTGTAACTGTACGCTCCCGCGAGTCATTAACGGTATATACCAGATATCTTCTGGTTGGACGTACTTCCTGTTTAGACAGAAAGGATGGTTAGCGATGACTCATGTTACATAGGCCATTATTTTGGTCCGTTCACAGCAGTGCTGGTCAGTGGGCAGAGAGGGGCGTGGGGAGGCCTCATTAGCATATGGGAACACCCGGCATTTTATGGCCATGACGCGGGGGCGGGCAGATGACATCACCGGATTTCATCTGCCCGCCCATTTCTTTCCCAGTGTGCACACATATGTAAGTTACTTGAAAGTCACTTTTATATGCGTGGACCTTTTCACATCTTTCGATGGTCGGCAACCATCGAAAGATGTGGGAGGTTCCCCCTTCCCTGCAAATGGATGTTACTATGTAGTCTCCTCCCCAGGAGAAGCCCGGAGAGGAGACTTTCAGTAGGACTTCGGGGCGGGGCTTGAATGTTTCATCATTAAGCCCTGCCCCATGGTGGTAAATGGCCCGATTTGCTGATCTCCGTGGAGGGGGCGTGGCTAAAATGACGCATAATGCCACTTTAGCCCCGCCCCCTCATCGGAGATCAGCAGATAGGGTTATTTAAATGTCGCGGTGAGGCACAGCGGGAGGGTAGGCAACCCTGCAGTATGTCATCCTGCATATTGGCCAATATCACTTTGCTTTAGTGTGTAGGAAGGTTTAGGGTAGATTTCATTTTATCTGCATGATATGGCATAGCACATATTCCCTTACACCCCATAGTGGAAATGTTGTCATATGTGCGCTTCCATAACTGACCGTCCTGTGTCTGCAACTTAATATCCTCTTTAGGGGCAGATGCAATGCACACTAAGCGCAATAATAACTGTAGCTCAGGCCCCCATTGGTTACCAGTAGGAGACACTTCCCACAGAGGTGCCCCTGCCGGCCACCAACAGAATGTGCCACCTATCAGCACAGCTGTGGATTGAAAGGTCCAGAGTTTAGGTAGACAGTCAATAGGTCGACAACAAAAGGTCAACATGCACAATGTTGATGCAGGAAAAAGTCCGACATACACTACGTCGACGCAGACAAAAGTTTGACTTGTAATAGGTTGACAGGGTCAAAAGGTTTACACATGCAAAAGGTCAACACATGTAAAGGTCGACATGATTTTTACGCTTTTTTTGTGTGGCAATGTCAACATGGACCCCCAATTAGCCTACTACGTACCATCGCCATGCTTTGGGCCTGGCGCTTCGCTCTGTGTACTTTACCGCACCCAACTGTAGTCCACGTGAACGGTAAAGTATGAAAAAGGGTACTTCCTCATCTTTGCGGCCACAGCTTACGCTAGGGAACTTATGTAGCGTAACCCGCACCACCCCGGTTCCATGTCACCCTCCTGTGTCTACACCATAATCCATACTTGCCAACCCTCCCGGAATGGCCGGGAGGGTCCCGGAAATCGGGTCCCCCGGGAAGGGGGGCAAGTCTCCCGCATTTCCCTACAGCCCCGGCTCCCCCTCTCCCCGCGGTCTAAAAACTATGACTTCGCGGGTCCGCGGGGAGGGGGCGGGGCTAAATGACGCAATTCGCGTCATTTCGCTTCATTTTTAGCCCCTCCCCCCACCCACGGACCCGCAAATTAAGGCTTCAGCCCGACATGGGGGCGGGGCTTGATGACATCACCTGTGCCCCACCCCCAAAACGAAGCCTCTACCCGCCCCCTTTCACTCCTCTCCGGGCTTCTCCCGGAAAGGAGTATGCCAAAGTCGGCAAGTATGCCACAATCTATTACCTTTAGTAAAGTTGTGGCGAGCGACGCACCAAGCCCGAAGCGTGGCGAGCGGACCATGGTGCTATTCTAAAGCGGCTAACGTAACTGGCGTAAGCTGTGGCTGCAAAGATGAGGAAGTACCTGAAAAATTCCCCAAAATTTTAAGACATTGTGAAAAACCGCCGGCTCTGACCTTTTCTTGTGTCGACCATTGCTGTCAACATTTTACTTGCATCAACCTCTTGTCAATGTTGACCTATTGCATGGCAACCTTCTGGCGGCACCTTATTGACTGTCTCTATCTATTCTAGACATTTCACCTGCTTTCCACCCAGCCATAAACAACACAACAAGGCGCACCTATTGCCCTGTCACAGGGTACGTGACGAGAAATATTGCCAGGGGTCAGACAACACATAATTACACAACCCTGTGACGTCATCATCTGTGCAGCTACTGTATGTTGGGAGCCCCAGGGAATCACATCTTGACCAATAAAGCTACGGGAATTCAAAGGCATCCCCCAAGTCAAGGCGCCGTCCGAGTGGTTTGCTGCGTCACGCGCCGGTCACCAGGGCAACAAGGTGGTGCGCGCACGCTACGGTAATCACGCGCTGTGGGGTTTTTCTTTTTTCCCTTTCCTCCATGGTTTACGCAACATAGGGCTGGAGAGGGAGGGGCGCGCACGCCGCCGCCGCCGCCGCATCCGAGTCAGTGGCCAATCGGAGCGCTGGTGTTTGCCGGGGGCGCGCCGGAGGCGGCGGCCAACCAGGGCCCGAGGAGGGAGCGCGTGCGCGCGCCGCGGGGAAAGAGCGGCGGCTGTGTGGTGGTGGGGGGGCGGAGAGAGAGAGAGGCCGAGAGTAGGAGCGGCGGGGGTAAAGAGGGGCGCGGACAGAGACATGCTGCGGTTCCAGGTAAGCGGGTGCAGCGGGGACCTTGAGGTGGGAGAGGCCCGGGCGGCCGCCATATTGGGGTGGGCAATGGTGCCCGCCTAGAGCCCAGGAGCAGTGATGATGCGGGGAAGGGGGGCATCATCTCGGGTGCTGTATTGTCAATGCCCCCTGCATGGTCCCTGCTTTTCTGAGCCTTGCCACACACTGAGCTACTGTGCACGTCCTGTGTGTGCAGCCGTGACCAGGATGTGTGTGTGATACAAGTAGAAACTATGTTCTCGTGTAGCCAAGCAGCCCAGGTTTTAAGGATATCCATGCTTGAGCACAGGTGACTTAATAAGCGCTTCAGTTAAGCATCTGTGCTGAAATCTGGTTATATTTCTAATCTGGAGCGTTTTGGGTGCATGAATTACTGACATTTGGAACCACAGGGTAAGGGGTGGCTGCAGGGAGTGGGTGGCATGGTGCCCGGGGCAGGAGGATGAAGGGCATAGTTCTCAAGGTGGAGAGGGATGCTGGAGGAGCATTGGACTGTAAAGGCCCCCCCATACACTACACAGAGGTATTGCATGCAGCCACGCACGTCTCCTGGTAGGCTGGATCTCATACAATGTATCTGCATACAATGTATCGTATACAATAACAGGCATGGCTACGGGATACAACAAATCAGCAGCATGATGATCTCCAGATCTGATACACGTGGATCGGAATTGAAGGGAAGGCACATACGATATGGCTCTTTTCTCGTGATCGTGTGCCACATCAACATTGGTGCCGCGGGATGGATTTTTTACAGTTATGAATTCCAGGGTTTAGGTTCGGAACGTGGGACCCCCTGTGTTGGCGTAATTGAGCTGCTTCAGAACATCATGAACCTTGATCAGAACTTTAGTGAGCTCACCATTCTTCGGTTGCCAAAGTTAACTGTTCCCAATAGATTTTCCGTGTGTATAGTGTTCTAAAGGCAGTTGAGTGAAGCTATCCCAGGGGGTCCCATAGTCTGAACTTCAGATGAATTTGGTTATTTGCTGGGATGTCGCTGACATTATAGAAAGAGCTTAGATGATTTCTGGCTTGCAGATAACGACAGCAGCCAGATTTATGCGTAGTAAAGACATTGGGTGAGATTTAATAGGATGAGAGATTCAGAAAGTGAGATATTTGGTAAGAAATCTCCAGGTTTTTTTAAAGCGGCAATCATTTACACAGCAACACCAGTGTGATTTTGCAGTGTAAATGATTGCCGCTTTAAAAAAACTGGAGATTTCTCACCAAATCTCTCACTTTCTAAATCTCTCATCCTATTAAATCTCACCCATGGTCTGTTCAGCAGGCAGCGGTTGTTACAAGAAAACTTATGGGGCCTACACACGGAGAGATGTGATGCTTGATCACCCACAACGCTCAGCACACAGCGATGGGTGCTGAACGATCTGTCCGGGCCAGTGTTCTCTGGTGAGAACAGATCGCTTAGAAAATGTTCTGAAATTGCCCCGCACCTTGGTGCTCTTTTACACCAAAATCCCGGATCCAACCTGGTATTTGAAATACGGTTCCAAGCCAGGTCAGATCCGGGATTTGCTCCGTTTACACTGTGGTGCCGACCTGCAGTGTAAATGGGAGCGGTGCTTGGAGATGACTGACATCATCTCCAAGTGCCTGGACTGCCTCGCTGGGGGCAAACCCAGCGCGGTAAGCTGCTGGGCTGCCCCCAGCCTCCGTACACCCCTGCCCCTAGCCCACATCCATGAGGTGAATGCATGCCGTGCACAGGCATACATTTACCTCCTTCCCAACTCCCTGCCTAACCTCCATACTGACCGCAGGGTGCTGTGGTCTGGAGGTTCGGCTACCCCATTGCTGTAAACGGGAGCCGGGTCGGATCACCTTGCATACCAGTTTACACTGCCTCCCCACCCTTTTACACCGACACTGACCCGGGTCCACGAGGCAAAAACCCGAGTTTTTGCCTCGGTGTAAAAGGGTTATATGACACACTTAAAACACTGTGTGTCTGGTGTAAATAATAAATAGTACACCTTTGTTTAACTGTAGTAATACATCTTTAAAACTATTGTTTAAATAAAAGCATGTGATACAGAAATTGTTTGCATTTAATACAAATATGAATACATTGTATCTGCATGGCTTACTGAGCTGAAAGGCTGTTGTAAATCAAGACTTTGTCCTTGTATGAGGTGTAGTATGACGTAAAGCAATACCGTACATCAGAAAGTGGTGGGAACCTGTCTATAGCTACAATCACTGCTCCTGTTCTCCCATGTTAATATTGTGTGCAACATTCTTTGAATCGAAACCACCAACCCCTACCCCCATCCCAGTAAAAAACAGGTCTTATCTGCATTCCTTTGGAAAGTCCTACACACCTCCCTCCTGGTGCATGCTTCATTCTCCCAGCTATCTATATGTGGGGATTTCTTCTATGGTGCCTGCATAGGAGAGAGCAGCAGTACTCCTTCCCCAGCAGCGACTGTACTGTTCCCTTAATTTGTACTCCTGGAGAAAACGAAACACACAAGTTCCCACGTGCGTTCTTTAGTGCCATGCATCATGGGTAATTGTTACGGTCCTGGTGAAAACTACTCCATTGTTGATGTAATCCTGCTAATGATATTAAAAGAAAAGTATGCCTTTTTGCAGATGATACACAGATATGCTGAAGGGTAGACCTGTCAGGAGGGCTAAAGCAAATGTTTAAATATTTAGGTAGTCTAGAGGAATGGTCAAGAGCAGTTTAAGAACAGACAAATGTAAAATCGTGAACTTGCGTCTCAATAACACAAAGGCTAAATCTAGTATCAAGGGTACTAGATGCCACTACTTTTACACCAGCCCAGCAAACCCGGGTTTTTGCACGGGAACGTGCAAAATCTTGGGTTTGCAGGCGGTGTAAATGGTGACCCGGGATTTCAAATGGACAAGCGCTCAGGGTTGAACACAAGCAATCAACCCGGATTGCGGAGCAGTGTAAACGGGGACCTGTTACGTGCAATGGAAAAGCCTGCGCTGGGCAATGCTCTCATCTCTGTGGCAGCTCTGGCCCCGCCTCCAGTGACGTCACCCACCCAGCATTATGCCGGGCCGGGTCGGGACGCCGGTCAAAAAGCCGGGTTGCACGAGGCTTGATGCGGATTCTAACATCCCGTGTGTGACCCGGCTTGCTGCTATACAAGTGGTATAAAAGGCAGGAAAGCAAAGAGAAAGTAAAGTTAGATGATTAATTAAGATTGTTGTTGTTAACCTTTCTATGGTGTCACAAGGGATCTACAGTGCCCAGTTACAGAGTACATAAACAAGTAGGCAAAACAAAAAGTCGATTACCTTTCCAAGACTATGTAGGTCAAGTATATGTTTTAACTTCGCTACAATACATCAGCAAATTACACTGAAATAAGTATCTGAGTGGTAGAAAAGAGAGGGAATAGATGCCGTCAATGGTAGTATGGAGTAGATGATGGTTTAGATGTTGGAAAAGCACATGAGGAGAGAGGGCCTTGCTCGTAAGAGTTTTCATTAAATGGGGCGGGTCAGACAGGGTTCACACGGATGGGGTAGGCAGTGAGCGTGAAATAGAGGCTTCTGGGTCTGGTAAATAAGTGGTCTTGAGCAGGGCTGTGGAGTCTGTAGATAAATGTTCCGACCCCGACTCCTCGTACTTCTGATGCTGACTCCTCGACTCCGACTCCTCTGTATTAATATGCAAATGTATTTGATACATTCCTTGAAGGAAAGAAAGGCAACATACATATTATTACTACAGAAACTAGAGGCTGGGAAGCCAACAGTCTACTGTATTGAACAGTTAAGCAAAGGACAAACACAATGAAAACAAAGTTTTATAAAAAAAAAAAATATTAATTAATTAAATGGCTGGATAGTAGCAGTAGGCATAAACATCAGGAACAGGAACTTTACCAGTTCAAAGATAAAAACCACATTATTTGGTTGTTTTGGGAACAAAAACAATAGGAAAGGTTCAGAAGTGTGGAGCATGAGTTCCGCATGCTTTGTGACGACAACAAAAATCAACGAGCCACAATCTCCGCTGGTTTGCTTGCTCGTCACTGTTCAATTCATGGACACAAGGAACGATTTCTTTACCCAATCATTACTGGCGACGGAAAATGGTGCCTGTACATCAATATGAACCAGCGTAAGGAATGGCTTAGCCAAGGTAAACAAATGACCCCGCGCATGAAACAAGATCTTCATCCGCGCAAAAAGATGTTGTGCGTATGGTGGGAGAGCTTGGTTGAATACATTTTTTGAGTCTACACCAGGTGATTTCTACCAACGAGGTATTGAAAACCTTATTGAACGTTGGAAATAAGTTGTAAACTACAAGGGAGAATACATTTATAAGTATTGGTGTTCCGAATTGTGCGTTGCGTGCCATATAGTGAAGCACGTGAAAAGCATGCTTTTTCACGGTCACTTAACGTGTTCGTTTTTTGGTTATGTGAGACACTGCATGCATTGGTCTTTATTCTTACAGTAGAGAAGTCATTAATTATAATTTTCGGAGTTGGAGTCGGTGCATTGTTTGCCGACTCCGACTCCAGGTACTCGAAATTGCCTCCGACTCCACAGCTCTGGTCTTGAGAGCCCATTTGAAGATTCGGTACTTGTGTAGTTTCACAGCGGCAGTTACGTTGTCCGTATCGTGTTCCCGTAGACAGCATCCCTGTCAGTATCATGACACGACAGGTGTTAATGTGTTCCATGAAACACCCCCACTATCCACGTCAGCCCGAAGCGTGGTGGGGGGACACATTACGTGTCCTCCATACCCCCACTATCCATGTCGGCATGGAGTTGAGTTTATAAAGTGTGGCGAGTGTACCGACGCTAGTGTTCACTATAGCATTTAGAGCGGGCGGACCGGGCCCGCCGACGTCACAGCTGGGGGCGGTCCCAGGCCACGGATGTCACAAGAGGGGTGTGCCCGGGCCGCAACATCATCGAAGGAGGTGGGCCCGGCCACCGCCGTCAAAGAGGGCGGGCCCAGCCCCTCCGAAGTCTCTGTGCTTCCGGAGAAGCACCGGGCATTGCAGTCTACGGCTGTGCTGGGCTTCCCCGTGAGGCTGTTTTAGCGGAACCCTGCTAGAGGGGCAGGGCGCATTTTGCCTTTTAAAAATCGGGCAGGGTGTAGCGCCCCGCTCAAACAGCCTAGCGGGAACACTAGACGCAGCGAGCCCCGCAAAGGGGCGCATAAAAAGAGCCCGAAGCGTGGTGAGCGCACGCATATTACTTGATGTGTATTTCGCGTCCCTCGCTACAACTCCACGCCGACGTGGTTAGTGAGGGTATAAACGGGTCAAAAGGACGGGTACCGCGGGGCTCGCTGTGCTCGACATGCTTTGGGCTGGCGTGGATAGTGGGGGTTTGAAATGGAGGCATTTGCCAGTATGTAACATGGAGCACTGGCAAATGCGTCCTTTATTGTGCATGAGACGCACTTGCGCACCGCACTCCCCCTTTGTGCACGCGCTACCGAACCCCTAACCGTCTCCCTGGAGCGGACACGGGCAGGGTTGCCGTACCCTGCCGTATGAATTACTGAGACGCACAAGCGCATGAGACTCTTATGCGTCTCAGGCAGATGGAGCACCTCTCCGCTGGCGTCTGCCAGCGCAGGGGATCTGGCGGTTACTGGCGATGTGCGAGAGGTGCTCACCAGGCTTACCAGGGACAATATATATAATCTCCAGGGCGTCAGTGTCTTCATTTAAGTGCTGCATCTACCATTGCGATATATTAAAGCTCACGCTGCTGGGCACAACAGTTGGGGGGCACAGATTTGTGTGTTTTGGTATACAGCTGAATTAAGGAGCGCCGCATCCATACAATTTGATATATATATATTCAATCACTGGTACGGCCTCATCTAGAATACATGTGTCCGGGTCTGGAGGCCATATCTTTATATATAGATATAAATACATTCGAGACTGTACAAAGAAGGGCAACTAAAATGATACATGGCCTACATGACAAAATGAAAAAGGTGTTAAGATGCCCACACACACAGTAAGATTTCTTTTTTAACAATATGGCCGTTTCTGACCGATCGGAACACCCTACCCTTTAAAAACATACCATGTGCACGGTGATGATCCAACATGGCCGCAGTACGTTCAGCAGGCCTGCTGATCCCGCCAGCAGGCGGAAAGATGAACCACCTATCGCGCAGGGTATACAGTCATAGGGTCGACACATATAAGGTCCATATACATTGGGTTGACCACTGAAGGCCAACATGGCTGCAGTCGATACCTGAAATAGGTTGACATGCCTAAGGTTTTTTTTTTTTTTTTTTTTTTTGAGCCAGCATGCCTACAGGTGGTATTTCATGCCCTACATCCACTAGGGCATGGTGGTAGAATAGAATAGTGTGCCGAGCATAGCGTGGCACCGTACCTATAACTCAATGAGCGCAGCGAGCTATGCGAGGGGATGCAGTGCACCAACACGGTGACCATGTCGACATTCAGGACAAAATAAGGTGAAAAATCCCAAATAGACCTAAATCTTGTGTCTACCTCATGCATGTCGACCTATTCCAGGTGTCGACTCATACAGAATCATGGCCACATCGTTTCATATCTAGGCATGAACAATGATGTGCCCATATCTCGACACTGGCATCTCCCCCTGCACGCACCGCAGCACCCTGCTGCATTACCTTCACAGTCACCCTCACCACTGGCGGGCAGGACACTTCAAATGAATGGGCTTCCGCTGATTGGCTCAGAGCTCTCAGCCAATCAGCGGCCATCCTATTCATTTAAAATCTCCTGCCCTTCGCTGGCCGGCCTCTCCGTGTCTGGCAGTGGTGACTGCAGAGGTGCAGCTAATGAGCAGACCCCAAACACCCCTGATCATGGCCACACTGAACAAATGAGTAAATCCTCTGATTGTTTACTCAATCGTTCTGTGTGTGGCCATGATCAGGCGTGGTCTGGATTTCAAAGGAAATTGGAAAAGTATCGGATTGGATCCAATATCTATCCTTGTATGGGCACCTTTCAAATGAAGATTTGGCCCAATAGGGAAACCGCGGAAAGCCTGTTTCTTAGCATGTTTCTGCTTCGACGAGCAGAATTAATGGGACGCCCTCTGTATGCGAGCCTAAGCAGAACGATAATTAAACTGCTCTGTCTGGCACAGGGCTCCTCTAAAACTATTGAGTTCCTCCCTGTGTCGTTGGTTAATCTGTACCGATGATAAAAGAAAATATTCACTGCAGCAAGAAGTCCCATGCAGCATTCTCCGTATCTAAAACCCATAGGCCATTTCTAATCCAGGGACCAACCCTTTGTATAGTCTACAGATTCCGTTTCCTACCTACCCATCCTGGTAGAGGAGGTCCCAACTACTTTGTTTACTTGGTAATGCTTGGAACAAGTTAGTGGAGGCTCCATGCAGTGGGCGCTCCCGCGGGTTGCAAATAGCATCTTCTGTTGGTCTCGGCTGCACGGCCAATCGGACAAGAGTATATGCAGTGTAATCAAGGATGGAACGAGGTATCGTTCAGTCATTCATTACATTGCACAATGTGTACGGCTTATCTTACATGGTCCAGGTTGAAGGGAATTTGGCCCCATTAGCTTCATGATTGGCCAACGACCTGATGTGTGCCTGGTCTAGGGCTAAGACGCACATTCTTAATGTTGAGTCTTTTGTAAACCCAAATTGTGTTGATCTTGAGGGGAAAGAACCAAAATCCCTAGTGCGGCATCTTCAGTATGTAAAGGGGACTTGTCCTTCAGCGACTCACATGGTGAGGAATTCTACAGCTCACCATAAAGGACCCCTTCCCATTTACCTTATGCACCTGGAGAGCAGATTCGGCCAGTCTGTAATAACTTGTGCCTTGTTTGCAACACAATGCCTCCAAGTTCCTGGCCAGGTCCGCTGCCAGTCTTCTGGTGGAGTGCCTGGTTGAAATCTTGGTCTGTGAACTATATTTTTGAAAAGCCCTCTATGCTGCCCCTATCAGGGAAGGCTGTCTGCCAGGACTGAGATCATGGAGAGCGTTATGTGTAGAAAAAGTTCCTTTCTCTATCCAAGTCTGAAGTAATCTTCTTTTACTCCTGGGGTGCATACAAAATTAACTTTACTTAGTAGGATCTCCTGGATGTTTTAAGGCTTTCTTCTGTTCCCTTTCGGGGCGGTCTTCACAGATCCTCTCCTTTCCACCCAAGGTGCTCTCAAAAAAAGAAATAATGGTTAGATATAGTTTACAGATGTTTTACTGATCTATACACTTGGACACTCACCTCACATATGTGGGTGACATTCCTATAAAGGTTTCTTTACAGGTGGGATGGGTGGGCAGAGTTAATCCTATCACCAAACAGCAATCAAACAAACTTTATATGCGTATAAAGGTATCTTTTTGAGATTCTCAGCAAATCCTCAAATGGAGACTAAACCAGTTTCCACAAACGACAGGGTTTATTGACCTACAGTAGTCACAGAATAAAATCAGACTTCATAAAAACAGATGAAACTGGTGATGACCACTCTGCTAGCAAAACAAGTCCTTCCTCAATAGATCTCACCCGGAATGAGCACAAAAAGGGGAAAGCGTTCCACGTTTGCATTTCTGACACACACTGTTTTTTTTATCAAGGTGTATTGGACATCCTCCTGATCAGGTATATATACTCCTGGTCAGTTTAGTTACATCAAAAGCATGCTCTACAATAAAACATAGGAACATCTCTGTATCCTACCCTAGAGCCATATCAAATCAAAGGGCTTCTATAGATGTGGCTGCTGTAGTATGTGCAAATTATGCAACTCGGGGGAGACCAAATGTATACAATGCACATCCAGACTGGCAAGGTGTTTGAAATGACAGAATGTATTTCCTGCAACCCAAAATACTGTATCTATTTATTAGAATGTTCATGCGGGAAGCAATCTGTCGGCACGACTTCCCACATGTCTGATTTAATTCTGTGACTACTGTATGTCAATAAACCCTGTAGTCTGAGTCTCCATTTGAGGATTTGCTGTGGATCTCAAAAAGATACCTTTATGTGTATATAGGGATTATTCCCTAGGTGAGTGCTGTTTTTGATTGCTGGTGATAGGTCTAACTCCGCCCACCCATCCATCCATCCATCCCACGGTGCCACCTGTAAAGAAACCTTTATAGGAATGTCACCCACATATGTAAGGTGAATGTCCATGACTATATCCCTGTTAAACATCTCTAAACTACATCTGACCATCCCGATCTTTCATTTTTGGGAGCACCTTGGGTGGAAAGGAGATGATCTGTAAAGACCATCCTGAAAGGATAGTTTGTGATGTGACAGCTTTGTTTATTTTGTTTTGTCTTAAGGGTTGGTAACCCTAAGTGTTCTCTAGCTGCAGTCTGGGGCTCATGAGGTTCTTGCGATTTGGTTTATTCTCTTCTGTTCCCATTGAGAGTTGCTTTGGAACATTCCACCATCTGTGCCCCCTATTGGTGAAGAAGTAAAGGGGATTTTTTTTTTCTTCTCCCATGCTCTAGGTCAGGGATGGGGAACCTTTGGACCTTCAGCTGTTGTTGAACTATGCATCCCAGCATGCCCTGCAAAAGTAGTGGGGGGGGGGGGGGGGCTTTAGAGGAAGCAGAAGTCTGTATCCATGCTGTCTGACCATGTCTGTCAACCGTCAGTAGGTTGACTTTGACAAAAGATTGACTCAGTCAGAAGGTTTACATGTGTCTTTCACATTCTTCTTCTGTTTGATTTTTTTTTTGCCTTTTGATAACTGAATCTTTGCTTTTAGACCCTTGAAGATGGCGATGGCTTCCCTGAGCTGGAGGAAGATGAAGACATTGACCAGTTTAATGACGACACCTTTGGAGCAGGAGCAATTGGTGAGAGGAGCTGGGCAATGTGGGGGAGGGGGGGGGGGGTTTGATTCAGGGCAAGGGAGAATGGCCACATCTGACCCTGTTGACCAATATCATGTAGCCCTGTCGACCTTTAATGGTTGTCCTTCATACTGTGAACCTAGCGATCGTACCCCCTCAATTCTGGGTCTGAACTGGGTACGGCATTTTCACAGTATAGTGTTCCTTCTAGGAACCGGGGCGGGCAGGGCGCCGCTGCACGGGGGCATCGTCAAGGGGCGGACCGGGCCCGCCGACGTCACTGTTCTGGGCGGTCCCGGGCCGCCGACGTCACAAACGGGGCTTGCCAGGGCCACTTCATGATGAAAAGGGGCGGGCCCGGCAGGCATCGTCATTGAAGGGGGCGGGCCCGGCCGCACCGAAGGCTCTCCGCTGCCAGGGAAGCGCCGGGCACCGCTATATACTGTATATCACGATAAGAGGAGGAGGCAGGCTGTTTTAGCGGGGAACTGCCACAGGGGCAGGGCGCATTTTGCCCTTTAAAAATCGGGCAGGGAGCAGCCTAGCGGGAACACTACAGTAAAAACCTGGGTCTCCCATTCTACACAGGACGACCTGGGTTTAACCCTTCTTTTAACCTGGGTCGAATTTCCAGGTTGGTCAACCCCGGGTTATTCGGTTTGGTGCTTTCACACTGCACCTCGACTTGGGTGCACCAGACAGCAACCCCGATTTTTAATGTGAAAGGGATATTGGGGGGTTATTCTGGTTCATTCGCAAGGCTGCAAAACCCACCATCTTGCGAATGGTTGGTTGGCGCCACTCATTCGTAAGGGCCACTCTCTGGCATGGGCTTACAAATAGTAGCTAGTGGGATCCACCCATATCATTCGATGGTCGGCGACCATCGAATGATGCCAGCGTTCCCATGGGGGACACCCATGAAACGCTGGGCGTTCTTATACACTAATGGGGCCGCCCGCTGTCCTGGGTGCATGCACCCTGCGATCAGTCTGTTCGCCGTGGGTGCACGCACCCTACTCATGCACAAAACAAAAACATCGGTGCCTGTGCAAATGCCAGCCCCGCTGCGTACGAGCCAGGATAGGTAGAAGAGCATCTTGTGGCCGTACTCTCCATTTAATTAACTTTTTATTTTTAATGACTTACAAAGCAACAGTAGAATTTTTTTTTTCTTTTAAAAAAAGTTTGATACTTTAACACTTTGAGTGCCGAGTGAATTTGTATTCATCATGTTTACCCTTTTGTTCAGGAAATATAATCCCTTTTTTTTTTTATATATATATATATATATATATATATATATATATATATATATATATATATAACAAATATAAGTGACGCTGGCATTTTTAGCAGATATTTTGCACATATCACAGATGTAGGCAGTTAAAGGGTTAAATGGCCTTACTTGGATCCACCGATTATCTCATGAACTGTTACACGGTAGGATGTGGTGTTTATGGCTAATTAAATGTGATCCCTAAAAGTGTTAGGTGACAAAGGCGCTCACATAATCATACTTGGCAATCCTGTAAACATAATAATGATTTGCATACAGTTATGTAATGAAACTTCCCTCACGCTCAACCTGTCTGACGGCATAATCACCATTCTGTCGTAAGGAGTGCTAAAAACAAATAATGCAATTCCGTCTCTAAATAAATTGGTGAGCTAGGTAAATAGGTTGGATCAACCATGTCTGCCAAGTTGTAAAACTGTACATACAACACAAAAGTACAGTAAAGGACTGAGTCAAGGATACACTAGTAACTGTTAGTATCAATTGCGGAATGCCTGTTTAAAGGTGGCTACGCCCTGAATGGATGGACATTCCTTCTAACATGCCCGTCAGCACGGATGTCCTGTACACACACTGGCACAATGTAAATGAAGACCGGAACAATTGCGTTCCATTGCGTTCTATTCAGACTTACAAGCTAGGAGTTGAGAATAGATTAGTGTGGCAAACGCAGCAAACCACCGAGCCCGAAGCGTGGCGAGGGGACGCGGATACCTTCACAGGTAAACGCGTCCCTTCGCGGGCTTCACAGGTATCGGCGGCCCCTCGCGGGGCTCGCTGCGCTCGCCACGCTTCGGGCTCGGTGGCTCGCTGCGCTCACCACACTAATCTGTTCTCAACTCCACGCCGACGTGGATAGTGGGAGTATGAAAAGGTCGGAGGACGCGTACCGCCGCCCCTCGCGGGCTCGATCGTGGGGTGGCGTTAACTAATTTTGGGGGGCCATTTCACTGTTCAGGGGTGTGTTGGGGGGTTTCTGGCCCATTTAACATTGTTCTCTATGTTGATTTGGGTAAATTGAGGCATGTAACATTGTTCCCTATGGGAAATCGCGTCTGGACCATTTAATGCTTTTTTAGCCGCGTGCGATGCGACCGACGCGATTTTGACTTTTTTCAATGCATTTCAATGGGAAATCGCGGGCATTGCGTCGGTTGCATCGCAGACCACTAAAAATTACCCGCGATTGTGGCCGTGCTAGGAAACAAGTACCGTCTTTCCTTCTGCAGGTTGTGATTGGTGTGTGGTTTGCTGTGAGATATCGCCCATTGTTGATGTCTGTCTAATTATTCTTCCTTGCAGATGATGACTGGCGGGAAGAACACGAGCGCCTGTCGGAGATTGCGGACAAGCTCCCGGGAATTCACATTTTGGGCAGAAGTTCATCCCCCAATCTCGATCCTCTGGGGGACCAACAAGAAGAGTTGGAGCATAGCCTGAGCCAGCTGGTGAAGGAGATCGAAGAGCCAGCCTTGCCACGAGGGTCCCGCACACATGTGAGTGGTAGGGACACGGTCTCCGTGCTGGAGGACTCGGTCAGCACGTTATAGCTGTACTACAGTGTAGGAAAGGCCTTGTACTTGCACCTGTTCTTACCAGATCTATCAGAAAGACCCTGCAACCCTCTAAAAATGGCTGCCACCACAGAAGACATGCTATAGGTACTCAGTCACACTGACAGAAGCTAGAGGTGCAGGAGGACCTCTAGTGGCTGTCTCTTTTGAGGCGGTAGCCATCTTTTGAGGATCTGAGGTAAGAAGGATCTGATCAACGACGTCAACGAGAAGCTGCTTGTTGTTCTGCTTCCATAACTAAAGCACAGACACCGGGCACATTGTCTTGGTCCAGCCCATCACCGAGGAGGGCATCGTGCACTATGACGAGTGAGAGTGGCTGGGGTGTGTGTGCCGTCTCTTCTCTTATAGGCGGTGGGCAGTGTGCACTGAAGTGTGGTGTAGATGGGGCACAGTGGTGGCTGGCAACGGAGAGAAGCACCGGTAAATGGGAGGCCTGCTGATTAAAATAACACCTGCCTCTTCTCCCTACTCTCTCCTCTTCAACCTCACCCCCTCTCGCCCTGTCACTTTATCCATTCTCGACACCCAATACCTTACCCAGTCACCAAACCCACTCTCGCCCCATCACCTTACTACTCTCCTCCTGTTGTCCCATCACCTCACACTTCTCTCTACCTTGCACTGTCTCTCTCGCTCTTTACCGGATACCCTCTCACTCAGGGCTAGATTTATTATAGCTGCGATGAACACGTCGCTATAACACTTCCTGATTCTCCTCATTAGCGAGGCATAACAGGAGGGGACACCGACAAGAAGTATTAACATCTTGTCCGCCGAAGCGGGGGAGCACTAACTCCCCCCTCAGGCGATGTCCCCTCCTGGATACAGTACATCAGTTTATACTGATGCGCTGTCTCCTTCCCCCCCCCCCCCCCCCCCAGCCGGCTCACTGCGCATGTGCGGGATCTCGCTACTCTGGCGAGATCCCCAGTGCAGCTCAGAGCCAGCAGCAGGAGAAGCGCTGTCCCTGCTGTGGGCATAGGGCATCGCCGCCTGCAGCTGTCGAAGTCGATAGCTGCAGGGGGCGGATCGGTCAGCGATAATGCAATAATGCATGGTGATAGTGCATAGTCCCCTGATCGACCGTTCATAAATCTACCAGTGAGTCTCTAACCCCTTTCTCTCCCTGACACTTTCTCTTTCCCTTACACCCCTCCCTCCCCCTTTCTTTCCCTTACACCCCTCTCTCCCCCATTCTCTCCCTGACTCATTCTCTTACACCCCTCTCTCCCTGACACGCTCTCTTGATCCTGTGTTTCTTTCTTTCTTCCTGACATTCTTTCACTCCTGCTCACACACCTCTCGCCATTCACTTTCGATTGTCTATTTCTCTCTCTTCTCTGACACCCTCTTTGTCATTCGCTCCACTCACATTTTATTCTCCCCCCATGAGGTATTGAAGTGACAGTAGCATAAAGGGATGAAACTCAGAAAACAGAGTAGGACCCCAACCTGAGGGGTCCCCGTGACCCACAGTGCGATCGCTGGCCATGTGTACCCGGCTTTAAGTCACTTTATGATGCACCTCTCAGACGTCCATGCTTCTAGGTGTCCCCTTCACAATCTCTCTGCCATGCTTCTTCAGAAAGTAGGCACGTATGCTTTGTATTGGTGTCTCTAGTTTTGGCATGCATCTGGTATGATATCTTATGAATACTGGTTTAAAAAAAAAAAACAGTGCTGCCTGCACCCAGTATGGGGGTATAGACACAGTTCTCTTCCAAATTCCAGTCTATCACTACCAAACATCATTTGTACATTCTAAGATATGGGGCCGGATGTGATAGCACCTACGTTCTGCAGCCGTGCGAGATGCCAGCCGATCTCGGAACATTTTGTTTTTTTTAAAGGGAAATCACAAAGCATGGTTTTGCCTTGTTTGTCCCTTTTTAAAAATAAAATGTTTTTGAGTACGCCTGCATCCCGCACGACCCTCGAACGTGGGCGGCATCACATCCAGCCCACGGTGGCACAACAAATTGTTCTATTCCAAATCTGCTTCTCATTTTTAATTTAGTTGGATTTTCTTTTAAAGCTCTCTTCTGGGATGAACTCAAGTATATGGGATGATTCTTCCAGTCTGCGGCCAATCAGAGGGCCCTCACTTACAGAGGTAAGAGCTAATCTATCAGCGTTTCGGACTGGTGGATTATTTTATGCCTCGTTTCAAAGTCATACTAACAGACAGTAGGAAAGGCTTCTTCTGCATCCAGATTCCCCACAATGCTTTGCCACTGGTCACGTGTGCGTGTTTTTATAGCCGGTCCCAGCTTGGTTGAATGGTTCATTCGAGATTTTGACTTGTGCTCGGCATTGACATTTTAGGATATGAGTCCACTCTCTATTTTGCACGAGTATGGCTTGGCCCCCATGCCTCCCCCTGGTCTCGATGATGGAGAGCGAGATGCCTCGGAGAGAGCCTTGCCCCGGCGGTCTACCTCCCCCGTCATTGGCAGTCCTCCAGTGCGAGCTGTACCTATCGGGACTCCACCCAAACATATCGGCCCCATGTTTACTCAGCAGCAGGTATGTTTTATCTGAAACTGTTGGGGTGACTGTTCTCCTCCTAGATGTACTATGTTAACTTGACTTTACTTGTATCCTTGTATTCCTTTAAGTCATTAAAGATCATTTTGTGTTTTTGTTCAGATTTTGTGCCCAAATCCCATCCACATCCGAGCAGCCGCTTCCCCTTTCAACAGCCACCCGGTAAGTTACTCTGCCGTCACATCTCCGTCCCGTGCTGAGGACCAGTCATGTCAAACCAAAGTTGGCAATAAGGCCTGAAATGAATAGACCTAAATTAGGGTTGCAACCGGTGTGGGCGAGGTGGCAGGTGTTTCGGGAAATCGTGGCACAGTACGGCGTATGAAAAGCGGATATAAGAACGGGTGTAATCAAGCAAATAATGTCCAGAAATAAGCTTTGTACAAATCCCACCCTACTAGAACTGCGTCTCCCACTCTTGGCAGTCTCTAGTGATGTCAGACCTTGTGCGAGAAGCTCCTACCGGTTACTGGTTTACCGTGGCCAACAAGCCAATGAAATGTTTATGGAAAGACCCGAGATTGTGTAAAAGGAACTATGCAGAGTAATTATTCTCCGATAGAACGCCCACTAGAGAAGGCCTAGGCAACCTGTGGCTCTCCAGATGTTGTGAAACTACACATCCCAGCATGCTTTGCTACAGTTCTAGCATTCTATAATGGCAAACCTGTGACAATGCATGCTGGGACGTGTAGTTTCACAACAGCCACAGGTTGGCCAGGCCTGCACTAGAGGATATAGTAAAAGATCTTCTAGTGAGTAGACTGTATATTGCTAACGAAGAGGTGCTTCCACACATCACTGATGACCCCTCCCTAGTCCTGCATGTACTGACGAGGGTGGTCCTTGTGAACGATGGCCATTGTCCCCGCTCCTCCCGTTGCTCCCGTCCACACCGGCAATGGCAAATGTGTTTGCACTTGCCAAGGCTGGGTCCCCGTTGCCGCCAATATCTGTGTCGGTGGGTATTGGGTATGGGGCTTTACAGTATTTCCAACACACAGAAATCTGCCGAGTCAATACGTGGTGAAAATCCTTGGCATAAAGAAGGGTATAAAAATTTTTGACACTTCCAGTAGACAAGTGATATAAATATGGGAACCAGATAAAAGGAAGCTTTACCCTGACTCCTATTTGACATGGCTGACGTATGTCTGTGCTTTGGTTCCGGTAGATAGATCTGCAGTGTCTATATAGACCGTTAATAGGTTGAAATGAAAAAGGTTGACATGGTCAAAAAGAAAAGTAGACACAACAAGGTCTACATGATTTTTTTTATTTTTTTTTTAAACGCCTTGTTCACCATCCATGTCGGTATAGAGAGAGAATACAATAGTGTGCCGAGGGTACACATTTCAATAATTGAGGGTCAGTGTTGACGGTTGTCGACATTGACACACACAAAAATGTGAAATTCATGGCAATCTTTTCATGTCTATTTTTTTTTTCATGTCGACCATTTGACCTTGTTGATCTTTTAATTCGACCTTTTGACTTTTTCGATTTATTGCATGTGGGCCGTTTGAGGTAGTCAGACCTATTGACTGTCTATATAGACACTGTCTATCTGAGAATGTGCACCCCTGTGTTTGTGTCTGCTTGTCCTGCCAGTGCCTAGAAGTTAGACTAGAACTTAGTATAGGATTTCTGTCTCCGCAGAGTAACCCGGCATCGCTTCTGAGACACCCGTTCCCTTCTGCCCTATCTCCACTTCAGCGGGCACAACTGTTAGGGGGAGCTCAGGTAACCCGTCCTCCTCACCTCTTCTTCTTCTCTGCTGTCACGTGACTGTCTCTCGTGTGGCGTTCTGATGTTTATAGATCTTAACTTGTAAATAAGTGCGTGTAACCTGAGGCACCTTTATAAATTCAGCTAATATAGGGAGTTATTTTGGTTCACTCTTTCTGACAAATTCCTTCTTAGATGGACAAAACCATGTGCACTGCAGGTGGGGCAGATGTTACTTGTGCAGAGAGAGTTCGATTTGGGTGGGGTTTTACTTCAGAGAGATCTATATTGCAGTGTAAAAATAAAGCAGTCAGTATTTTCCCTGCACAGAAACAAAATAACTCACCCAAATCTAATTGTCTCTGCACATTTTACATCTGCCCCCCCCCCTGCAGTGCACATGGTTTTGTCCATCTAAGAAGGAATTTGTTAGAGTGAACCAAAATAACCCCCATAGTCACATGTGACACAAGCTAATATAAGCTCTCAGTCTGGACATCCGGAGTATACGGGCCGGTTGAAATACCTGTGTTAATTATGTTTAAACATCCAAAGTCCTAAAAATTTAATAAAGTTCTCAAAAAAAAAAAAAATGCAATCACCACTGGAAGTCCATTCATTTTGTAAGTGGCTCTGCATTTGTAATTAGACATTTTTCAGCTCTGTGTAACTTTTTGCTGTGATCCTTTTTCGTTTCTATACCGGTCTTTTCAGCTGGTTGTACACTTACATATCCAATTAAATTAACATTACATGGTTCTTTTTGGGGGGTGTGGGATTTGTATTTACTTTCTCTCTTGCATTGTCCCCTTCAGGCAGCAGCTGGTCGGATGTCTCCCAGCCAGTTCGCACGTCCTGCCGGCCTCCACGGGCCCTCGATGGCCGGCGTCAGTCCCAATCTTCTACAGGGGCATGTAGGCCCAATGGTCCCTCCAGGCGGCGGAGGAATTAGACCCTTTTTTGGTGTTCCCTCTGCAGCTGCCCCAGGGGCTCATCTGAAGAACTTAAGGTAATGTAGGGGGATGGCCGTATGTGCAGTTGGGACTGATGGACGTTGAGGTTCTATGACCATGTGTCTTGTCTTGTTTGGCGCAGGTCTCAGCAGCTGCAGTTCCGCCCAGACACCACCCACCTGCACCCGCAGCACAGGCGTCTGCTTCACCAGCGCCAACAGAACCGCAAGTGAGTTCTGGACTAGGGAACAGACCAGCGTTTTTATTTGCTGTCCTCTATTCATTTGCATAGCATAATACAGCGGGTGTAGGAACATGATAGTCCTGAGATTATGGTTCTTCTGTCATTCGGAGTATGAAGTCTTTAATTGTCTCTGCATTCTAGCGTAGTTGTCATTGGTTACCGTAGGGCTCACACTTGGCTGCCCAGCCGGTGCTCCACCTCCTGTTAGCTCATTGGAAGTCATTTGTTCTATTTCCTAAGCATTTTTCATGTATGACATAATGAGGCGATCCTATTACCTCTGAAGGGTGCGTGGTGCCGTGTAAACCCGAATTAAGCCGATCTCGCACCCTTCGCTGGGCTGAATTCGCTTAAAATTGCTCGCAACCCTATGAAGGGTCGGCTTAATTTGGGTGCCGTTGTCAGCGTTTAAATGCAATGGAACGGCACCTCGCACCCTTTGGCGCTAATAGAACCGACCCCTTATTTATTTGTGTGCCCCCTATCCATTCATTAGCTTGCGCCCTCCAGTAGACCGACAGATAAATTCGGTCCACCGGCCGATCTCCCCAGTCCTGATAGGCACCGACGAGTTTTATTATTTGTTTGGCTAATGATTTCAGCAACTGGTTTTGTGTGCCTTCAGCCAGCATCGGGGTGTGAACGGCTCTGGAGTGGACCACCCTTCCCGGCACCAACACACGGAACTTCACCGGCGAGACCCTTACGCGGGTCTCATGCTGCAACGAGAAAAGGAATGGGTTTGTCGTATCCAACTCCTCCAGCTACAGAGCACGGACCCCTACCACGATGACTTCTACTATCAGGTGACTACCACTTTGTCATTCATCCCTAGGGGACACTGGAGCCGTGGGGCATAGATTTTTAATTGGGTACTTTAAATGTGATGCCAAAATAGCTTGACCTTATCCAGCAATTTTGCTAGAAGTCCTTTACCTACGCATATGTCTTTGAACTATGAGATGAGGCTTCCATGCCGAGCTAGATCTCAGAAGGACACCTACATACTCCAGCGGGATGGTACCCTGGACTCCTCCATTGGCTGGGTTTATCTAGCGGATTTGTTATAATTGGTAACATTGACCAATCATTTTGTGCTGAACTGCAGAATTACTTTGAGAAGCTGGATAAGCTGACGTCTAACCAAGACCGGCCGAGCGAGGGCCCAAAGAAGGAACGGACGAAACTCATCACGCCACAGGTGGCCAAACTGGAGCATGCGTACAAACCAGGTGAGGGGTACAAAGTGCAGCCAGAAAAAGTCCCACTACTTCTATCAGTTTAATGGTATCAGTCACCAGTTTGATCATACACATGTTTAAAGTATTTGAAACATCCTGGTTACATCATTCAGTGAGGAACCGGACAGGTGGCCATCTTGGAAAGCCTTTCCTCTCCTCCCTGCTGGCCATGTTTGGGCACTGTGTTAAATTTTTGGTCTTTTTCCTTTTTCGCCCACAGTGCAGTTTGAGGGTTCTCTTGGGAAGCTGACGGTCTCCAGTGTGAACAACCCCAGAAAGATGATTGATGCTGTAGCAACCCATCGTTCTGATGAAGATGTAAGCGGACCACCCCTCCAACCCAATGCCTGTGTTATTTCTGTATCCGTGTCCAACACACTAACGTCTTTTATTCACACCACAGGAAACTCGGGAGAAGCAAGTGCGGGACAAGAGGCGCCAGACCCTTGTTGTTATAGAGAAGGTATACTGTTACATTCTGGGGGGGGGTTCCAATACAAGGATTTATTTTACTAACAGCATTGATCTGTTATTGGGGTCCTCCAAGCCCTACCCAAACTGGCAGGAATACAGGAGACATACCTCCAGACATCAGCCCTGTAGTGGCCATTCCTCCATTGTTCTAGATTCTGCTTTCATGCATTCTAGAGCAGGGATAATCATGTGTCGCGGCCCCAGCAAAGGGCTGTATCTCCAACAGACAAACCGCACTAGGAAAATGCCAGGCCACAGGCTATAGTGTATGGCCCCGCCTTCCTTTGTTGGCCCCTCCCCCTTGCTTACACGGGCCTGCAAGGGGTGTGGAAGTGAATGTGGGGCATTAAAAGTTTGTGTTCTGCTCGGGTCTAGGAGTAGGTTTAATGAAAGTAGGGAAAGGGGAGCAGGGACCAACATCAGTTGCGCGTCCACTTAAGCCAGAGCGTGCTGTTTTGCTTGAAGCAAGCTGTATCTTCTACATGTATGTGCCCAATACGGCATTAACTGTCGGCTGCTGTAGCTCTATGGCACTGATATTTTATCCTGCCGCTCTAAACGGGTCATAAACCAGAATAGAAAAGCCCTGCTTGATCCTACCCAGCACTTTGTCCTGAAATGCGTGCCGTAGTAGTACAGCAGCGAGAGTCTTGGAGATTGTATGTTCTTGTGGGTTCTCCGGTTTCCTCCCACAATGCAAACATCTACTGATAGCTTATAATGGTTTCTGACAAATAACCCTGGTGGGGAACATAGATTGTAAACTCCACTAGGGACTGATGAGAAAGGCAAACATTTTCTATAGAGAATTGTGCAATATGTGTGCACTATATAAGTTAATGTAAATTGTACTTGAGATGCATTTGATCTTTTAATTAGCAATTAAACAAATGAAATATTTAATCTATTCAGTATGTTGGGTTGGAGCAGTGGTTCCCAAACTTTTTGGCATCACGGCACCCTAGATTATCAGAATATTTGCACCCCTAGGTGCAAAGTTTGCTACCGAGAATTTCAGAAAACAATATTAAATTAAATAAGTTGTGCGTATATGTCATCCTTAGGTCCAGTTATGTGGTGAGGGACAGAATTCACTTCTGTTTATCCACATATTTAAAAACTGGAAGCCACCAGCACTGATTTTGCCTATTACCTTGACCATAAATAATTTGAATCTGTTCTGGACAACCAAACCGAGGCACCCTTGCAAGTGCTCCGAGGCACCCCAGGGAGCCTAGGCGCACAGTTTGAAAACCACTGGGTTGGAGTACTATATTCTTGTTTGACTCTGTAGCAGGGATGGGGAAAGGGGGGCCCTGGCCCTCCAGCTGTTGCTGAACCACACTCCCAGCATGCCCTGCAAGGTTATAGCATGGCTCAATGGCAGAACTGCAGCAGGGCGTTCTGGGATATTTAGTTCAACAACAGCTGAAGTGCCAAAGGTTCCCCATCCCTGCTGTATAGAAATAGGAGTAGATATGGCCATGGAACGGTGCCACTTACATCCAGATATGAGCCTGCGTTGCTCTTGCAGTGACGGTGCAGCTGACCCCTGCATGTCCCTCTCTCTCCTGGTTGCAGGCGTTCTCTGTGGTGCTGCAGCTGGAGGACTTTGAGCGTCGGTTCTCCCTGTGCTGTGAAGACGAGGAGCGGGAAGCACTGACTGCGGAACGCCGGCAGAAACTGCAGCAGCTCTGCGACATCCTCAGGGGGAAGGAAGGAGGCGAGAGGTGAGTCCGCCCACAGCTCCTTACATTGTGATTGTGAAATGAGCAGTAGATATAGCAATAGGGTGCCAGCTACAAATGTTTCCAGTGGCTGCCAGACGCGTGTCGTAGAGTAACTGTCCGTTCTCGCTTTGCCCACAGAGCTGCCGAGGAGCAGTTTGTGCAGATCATGTGCATCAGGAAAGGGAAGCGGCTGGTGGGCCGTATCCTCCCGCTGCTGCCTCTGCAGCATGGCGTGGCTTTGCTCTCCAATGCAGCCCACAGCTTGCCCTTCCTCATCAAGAAGGACGTTCAAGATCAGATTCTACCCTGTCTGGCTACTCCCTGCGCCCACATAATTATCCAGATGTCTGCAGCAGAAGTCACCTCCCTGCTACAGAGCATGTGCGGTTCTGGTGTCGCTTCCCCTCAGCAGCAGCTTTCGTCAGTGCTACAGAACAAGGCAAGTGCCCGAGGTGGAGAGTGTGCGGGGGGACCACCTCCTGATAAAGTCCCCGAACTTCTCGTTTCTGCTGCTTTCTAGTAGGACAGACTCCATATAGTGTGGCAGTGTTTTACCTGTAATCATGGGGGAAGGGATTGTACGGTGTGCTGAGAACTTAGGGTGCGCATGACCTGTTTTAGACAGTGGGCCACATGTATCAAGCTTCAAAAAGTGATAAAATGGAGAGTGATAAACAGCCAATCAGCTCCTACCTGTCATGCTACAGGCTGGGTTTGAAAAATGTCAGGCAGGAGCTGATGGGCTGGCTGTTTATCACTCTCCATTTTATCGCTTTTTGTTGCTTGATACACCTGGCCCTCACTGTCTAAAACAGGTCCCATGCACAATGGCTCGGAGATTGGACCTGCTTGCATTTCTGACCTCTGATTTAGACAGCCTCCCGGCAGTGGGAAGGCTGTCGGGCGGCTCAAGGGGGATCAGCTGCGACTTCTCCCCTCGCAGAAGTAGCAGTAATGTATGGGGCCTTTAGAACTTGGCTGCAGCCTCTGTTATGTGCTGGATGAGCAAAAAAAATGACTATATTCACCCTTTACTCCGTAGTTCGGACTCACTCTTCTTTGCCAGATTCTGGACCGGGCTGAGGATCTGCTGAGCTCCGAGTTTCCCACAACATTAAACCAATCTCTCTGGTAGGTTATGGCTTATTTGTTTGTTTTTGTCTTTTGTCTTTTTTTCTTCTGACTTAATAAAGTTTCATTTGTGTTTTTTTTTTTTTTTTGTGAAGCCTTCTACGTATCAGGCTTACATCATGCTTTGTCACCCACCCATAACCAATTGAAACATATAAACCTTCTAGGTATGACTAATTCAACCATTCTAACATTCTCACTTCACCCAATCCTCTCCCATATTCGTCTGATCTTATCCGCCTTCAAATTCCCACCCGCCCTCTTCACTCCACCACCTTTCCTTCCCACCTTTCCTTCCAACAGATCATTTCCTTAAACTCTCTTTTCCGTGCTGCTCCCTACCATGGAATTCTCTCCCTTTTCCCTATCAGACTCTCCGCCTCTGAAGACCCACTACTTTAGTGAAGCCCATACAGTGAACCTTCTGCTCCATGCATGGTCTATACCCTCTGTCAGTCCCTTCACTTTGAATTTAAGCTCCCAAGAGCAGGTCTTGCCTACAGGGTTAGCACTTTTACCACAAGATGGATGTCCTCTTAAAGTTCCCATGGATATACAATTATTTAAAAAGGCTTTAGATATCTGTAGGGCCTTGTCAGTATTTCCTCAACCCCCAAGCATTTAGGCTATGGGACGATATACGGCAGATGGATGGGGTGGACAATACCTGCTGTAGCTTCCTTTAATTCTATTAATCAGCCAGGATGATGGCATCTCTAGAAGAATTCATTCATTACATTCTTAGAAAGAAGATGTTGACAATGGGATCAGAATCTATTTATTTAGCACCATCTAGAAGAGAATCAATACAATGATTCGTTGCCCATAGCAACATTTGATCTTCAATAAAACTCCCATCTTAGTAAATAAATCCCTGGGAGAGGTTGTTCCAACCTCCCACCTCAGGTCATCTTGTTACAAGCCAAGGCATTGGCCCTTATTCAGATCTGATCGCAGTACAAATGTGTTCTCAAAATGGGCAAAACCATGTGCACTGCAGGTGGGGCAGATGTAACGCGTGCAGAGAGTTAGATTTGTCTGAGTTATTTTGTTGCTGTGCAGGGTAAATACTGGCTGCATTATTTTTACACCGCAATTTAGATTTCAGTTTCAACACACCACCCATATCTAACTCTCTCTGCACCTGTTACATCTGCCCCACCTGCATTGCACAGGGTTTTGCCCATTTTGAGAACAAATTTGTACTGCGATCAGATCTGAATAAGGGCCAAAGGAAGGATCCAGAATAAAACGCAAATACAATGGTCAGGATCAATGCCCTCCAACACCAGTAGGAGGTAGCATTGCGTAATGTACAGTCCTAAGGGGGCTGCAGTATATTAGAGAGGCAAGGGTTTCTATTCTTGATTATTCCTGGCAACTAACCCTCAGCAGTTTATTACATTGTTCACAAACATGGTGCTCACTTTCAGGTTGTTGTGGCCTTCGTACAAAGCTAAGCAAAGATTGTGGACTCTTGGCTGTGTTCAGGCCACATAGTATCTCCATAGCGGCTACTGTTAGGGCCATTTCACACACTCCGGCTCCTGCCGGGCGGCGAAACCCCGCACGGCCAAGAATCCGTGCCGCACTCAGAATTTTTTAATGGTGGGGATGGCCACAGCCCAGCAGCCGTCCCTTCCAGTGGTGGGATCCGGCTTCAACCGGGCGGCCGGGCCGTGGCTGTCCCATGTGAATGGACACAATTGTGTCCATTATTAACTACTGTGTGCAGCACGGCTTTTAACTGTGCGGGTTTTTGCCGCCAGGCAGGAGCCGGAGTGTGCGAAATAGCCCTTAGGGCCACAACGGGAATATCCGCTTGGACTTTCGTGGGAGGGTTGACTTCAGAAGAATTATTTTCAGTTGTTTATTTCTACCAATAAGATAACTCACCCATCTGCCGTATCATATGCAAGCCTCTGTAGATCCTCAGTATAGTTCTTAAGTCACCGATGGATGTGTGATCTGAAATCATGGCAGAGGTTCCTCTAAGATGATAGATGTCAAACATAGCGACAGTTACCTGTTCCAGGAGGTACTGCGGTGCAAGGGACCAGCTTTCTTGCCTAAAGTTTAAGTAGCATTCCATATAAGACACAAGGCGGGTTTAGTGCTGGCCAGTATGTGAGAAGAACAAACTGTATTCCCTGGATCTTGCAAGAGCACTCGCTGTATATGTTGTCACCACTGAGGATATTGGGATGTTTTCCTCCTCACACAGGCGTACAAAAGAAAAATGGACTTTATTAGAGATAGCACCCTCACGTGTCGGCAACTTCATGGGCTGAAGAGACTTTAGGTAATGGAGGAGTGAGCCAGGGGAGAAGTGTCCCATGGCAACCAATCATCGGCTCTGTGTAATTTTGTATTATGCAAATTAGAGATGTTACTTCAGTGCTGATTGGTTGCCATGGACCACTTGAAATACACTGGTGATAGATCTACAGTGTCTTGTATAAACAGAGCAGGGCTGGGCAATTGCGGCCCTCCAGATGTTGATGAACTACACGTCCCAGCATGCCTTGCATCAGTTTCAGCATGGCCACATAGCAAAACTAATGCAAGGCATCCTGGGATGTGTAGTTCATCAACATCTAGAGGGCCGCAATTGCCCAGCCCTGGCATAGAGGGAGAATATAATTGTGCCCGATGCAAGGCGAGCATACGCGTTACACCATTTGGGGGTCTATATTGGCATTTGTTGACATTTGCACTTATAAAAAAAAAAACAGGAAAAATCATGTAGACATTGACAAAAAAAATGTGAAAAACTCAAGTTGACCCGATGTAGACATGGTCTAGCTTAATTCACACCCCTGTAAAAGCCCTATAAGACAGTTATTTTATGTTGCGTTGTTAAATTGAAGATGAGAAGTGTTTTCATTTTCTTGTGTTGTACTGTTTTTTTTTTTTTTTTTTTTTTTTTAATGGAACGGTTTATTCAATGCATGGAATACTTTATTTGTGGTATCTGGCAGAATGACAGCAACTTACTTCTATGTTCCTAAAGCACGGAGTGTTTTTGTCTTTCAGGACACCACTGGTCGCACAAGTTGCCCATTGCCTTCTGCAGATCCAAGCAGCACCCCTGCCTCAGCCCCTCTGCTCCCCATCTACCGCTCTGCTTCACTTCTCACGGTACCTGGACGATCAGAGTCTTGCCCAGCTGCGGTCCAAACTCCGGTGAGAATAGGCAGTCTGTGTGGTTTGTTGAATGAATCTTTGTTGGTCCTTAAAAGTTTTGAGCCTGTGGCCCTTATTCTGAATCGGACGGTGCGGCCGTACCGCCGATGTTTTTAGTCTGCACATGCGCAGAGGTCAATCTGCGCATGTGCAGCCCCATTCGCCGCAGACGTATTTCGTCCGCCGCAAAGGGGGCGTATAGGGGCGTGAGGGGCTTCATACCCTCATTTCCCTATGTATACGCCCCGCGTTTCATGGGCGTTCCCATGCAAACGCGGGGCGTATGCATGCTAATCAGGGTATGACGCCACTGATGGGGGCGGAAAGCTGACGTCGCCGGATGTCAGCTCTCAGCCCCCATACAAGCTATCACACGGACGATTGTCCGTGTGGTCTCAGCTTGCGGGAGCTGCTGTGGCGTGCGGCCCTGCCTTCGATGGTCGACGACCATCGAATGCAGGGGGCAGCTCCCACCATGGTGGAGGCGTACGCCCCACCATTTTTATGCGGATCGCCAGCCGTCCGTGTACGGACGGCCGTGGCGATCCGTCTCGTGGGCGGGGATTGGTTTGTGCGGCCGGAGCACCGTGTGCGGCTCCGGCCGCACCAACCAGAATAAGGGCCTGTATTTTAATCCGTGTGAATGGTGACTCTGGTCTAACAGTGATGTTTGCACTTATCGAACTTGTGGTACTTTGGGGGGAGATGTCTCTAGCAACCAATAAGCTTCTGTCATTTCGTTGTCTGTGCTAGATCAATGACAGCTGATTGGTTAATTTGAACAGCTTCATCACTTCTCTCTCCAAGGTTTGCTTACACCTCCCCTTTCGTGTGGTTTTACAGTAACGCGACTGGAATCTGATGTGGAACCACATTGTGTCGGATTACTGTATGCCTTACGGATTCTTTTTCTTCAAATAGGTCTGTTCCCAGTCCATAATGAAAACTGGCGCCTTGGACTCTGTTGTAGCAGCAATCTCCATTTCCACCCTTCCGCTTTCAAGGGTTTTATGAGATTTTATTAAGCAGCCCGCTGAGGTGAGAGTGAAACATTAGAGGCGTGAGAAGGGAAAGGTGCCTGCTGCCTCTACGTCGCCACCTGCTGTCCTGTGGCGCAACCACAAACCAATCAGTGTGTATTAGGCTGAAGCCCGCAGCATCACTCGTGTAGAGTTTTTAAAGATTGGCTCTGTGAGGTTCTTCATTGCTAGCATCAGCCAAGGGTTCTTTCAGATGAAATATATATAGCTAGCTCCGTGTACATAAATATAAAGTATTATTAAACCGGACTCTTAAATCACCATGTATTTGTACCTGTTCTTTTTAGTAGTGTTAATATTTAATATATACAATGTATATGAACTACAAGATCTCTCGCTCTGCTAAAGAAACAGATCACCATAGTCCATCAATATTTTTAAACCATTAAAATTCAAATGATAAAAAACAGCTTCCATTCTCTTCCTGTCTGTTTCACATTCTATAACAGGCTAATGAGCATCCATAATACGGGTAGGCTGAGGTCCTGCACCAAAGCGTACGTGCAGATATTGGGGTCAGTCATGAATTGCTTATACATAAGGTATTTAAGGGGTGCAGGTTAGGGTTACTGGCGTGTTATGTTAGACTGAGAATCTCACTGTGTGACCAGACTCTCTTCATGTCGCAAAAATTGGTTTAACAATGAGTTTACGAAACTCTACCTGGATCATGCTTATACCTGTTTATGATTGTGTCCCCAATTGGGTGATTGGAGCAATAGGGTGACCTTTATTCTTGCGAATCGTTTACACAAAGGGGATCTCGACTTTAAGTCAAATATTTTTTGCTTATAGTATAAATGTGACCTATGTAGCTCCTCCTTCCTGGGATGTTGCTGTCCGATTTGGTGCTCTAGCAAAGACTGGTCTGTATCTTAGCACTGAGGCACAGACCAGTGTGTGCCATATGCATTTCGGCACTGGGAGCGGTGCCGGGGGCGTCTCTGCCCTGGGACGCAAAGTGGGAGCGGTGCCAGGGGCGCCTCTGCCCTGGGACGCAGAGTGGGAGCGGTGCCAGGGGCGCCTCTGCCCTGGGACGCAGAGTGGGAGCGGGGGGCGCCTCTGCCCTGGGACGCAGAGTGGGAGCGGGGGCGCCCCTGCCCTGGGACGCAGAGTGGGAGCGGGGGCGCCCCTGCCCTGGGACGCAGAGTGGGAGCGGGGGCGCCCCTGCCCTGGGACGCAGAGTGGGAGCGGGGGCGCCCCTGCCCTGGGACGCAGAGTGGGAGCGGGGGCGCCCCTGCCCTGGGACGCAGAGTGGGAGCGGGGGCGCCCCTGCCCTGGGACGCAGAGTGGGAGCGGGGGCGCCCCTGCCCTGGGACGCAGAGTGGGAGCGGGGGCGCCCCTGCCCTGGGACGCAGAGTGGGAGCGGGGGCGCCCCTGCCCTGGGACGCAGAGTGGGAGCGGGGGCGCCCCTGCCCTGGGACGCAGAGTGGGAGCGGGGGCGCCCCTGCCCTGGGACGCAGAGTGGGAGCGGGGGCGCCCCTGCCCTGGGACGCAGAGTGGGAGCGGGGGCGCCCCTGCCCTGGGACGCAGAGTGGGAGCGGGGGCGCCCCTGCCCTGGGACGCAGAGTGGGAGCGGGGGCGCCCCTGCCCTGGGACGCAGAGTGGGAGCGGGGGCGCCCCTGCCCTGGGACGCAGAGTGGGAGCGGGGGCGCCCCTGCCCTGGGACGCAGAGTGGGAGCGGGGGCGCCCCTGCCCTGGGACGCAGAGTGGGAGAGGTGCCGGGGGCGGCTCTGCCCTGGGACGCAGAGTGGGAGAGGTGCCGGGGGCGGCTCTGCCCTGGAACGCAAAGTGAAAGGGAGGTCTAGGTGCTGTTGTACGGAATATGGTGTAGGACAGAGGTTGCCAGCAGGCCACATTTTCCAGACCATCCAGCTGTGTGTATGTGCAGTCATTACTATAAAGCAATTCATCAGAATAATTGTGAGAGCGCACCGAATTAACATAATAATTTTAGGTACTTGTGTATTATCTGGGTGCCCGATGTTGAAATTGTATGCCACTAACCTTAAGCATGTACAGGCACCCAGATGCCAGTTTCATATGTGAAATGACCCCCCAGACCCCATTTTTAATTGTTTACCCACCCTGATGGCTAAATGCCCCCCTATTGTTAACGCCACCCCACTATCAACGCCAACCCCAAGCGTGGTGGCGGTACGCGTCCTCCGACCTTTTCATACCCCCACTATCCACGTCGGCGTCGAGTTGATTTTATATAGTGTGGCGAGCGCAGCGGGGCTCGCTGCGCTCGCCACACTATATAAAATCAACTCTGCGTCAACGTGGATAGTGGGGGTATGAAAAGGTCGGAGGACGCGTACCGCGGGCTCGCCACGCTTCAGGTTGGCGTTGATAGTGTGGTGGCATTAACAGTGGGGGGCATTTAGCCATCAGGGTGGGTAAACAATTAAAAATGGGGTCTGGGGGGTCATTTCACATATGAAACTGGCATCTGGGTGCCTGTACATAAAAAAATCGCGTCAAATCGCATCGCATGCAATATGATTGTATACAATGCGATACAACACGATTTTTAGGTGCGATGAAAAAAAAAATCGGGCGCCCAGATAATACACAAGTACCTAATTTTTAGTTAAAAAAAATTGACAATTTAATTGCATGACAATTGCTATAAAATAATGGCTTGAAACCTATTAAGTAATATTGCACTATTTATCCATTCAATTGGTATGGCTCCCTGAATATCTATAATCATAGTCCATGATGAACTAAAAAATCAGAGGGAAAAATATGGTTTTTATTCCATTTATGCTCTTACCCACTTTAGTTGTTAGATGGTCAGTCCAATGACATGGCGGGAGCCAATTATTGAAAAAAAAGGTGTGAATATGAGCATTTAGTGACAGAAGCAGTATTAATGAGTGGAAGGAATGTCCATATGAAAGGAAAGCATCCTGGCCAAAGGCTCAATGCTGGTGAATTTCGGTTGACATGTATTGTATAATAGATAGGCAGCTGGGGCAAGATGACAGGTAATACAATCAGATGATACTTTTCGTATAATAACTCCGCCAGGAGTATGCTCAGTGAACGCAATGTGGTGAGAGAGGATGCGGTGCAGCTGTGATGTTAAAGACGCCGGTCTCTTCCACTGGCGTAGTGCTATAGTATAGGCGTCGGGAGTGACCTGTCTCCTGCACTCTTGCTTACTCTGCGTCCAGTACCAGACTGCTCCTCTAGGATGTCCTGAATGTAGGTAGGCAAAAAGGGATCACCGCAGGTCTCCCTCTTGCCAGTAGGTGATATAACAGCTCCGAGGTGAATACAGACGGCTAGTCCAATTTTGAAATGGAAGACCAGGGGATAGCAAGTGATGGGCAAATTCGCAATAGAGTCCCAACCCAATCTTTACGCGTTTCTCCGTCTTAGGGGTCTGGCGGTTTCCTCAGAAGATATGTTAGTCATTACTAACTCACATTTTCAAAAGTGATACATTCATTCCTTATTAAGATCTGCAGGTAGCCTGATAAACATGACCTGTTAGTAGATCCTGAGGACCGGTTTGGCCAAGTCTAGTGTATGACAGTGTATAGGTAAGATAGGGAAAAGCATGTGATGGGGGAAATGTTCAGTTCCCCGGGCATGGACACCATAGTATGTTTACAACCATACATGTTAAATTTGTACTAATTACTACCATGTTCTAGATCATAATCGAGTCTGATTGGTTGCTAGTTTTAAGTTTTCCTTGAAACCTTAGACCAGTGGTTCTTGCCCTCATGCTTTCCCAACAGGTCAGGTGAGCATTTCTGTCTGACCCAACCACATAGACATAAGCTGAATACACACTTACAGATATATCTGCAGATACCTCTCTAGATGAATCGGGGAGTGTGTTCTGTATACATACCGCCCAGTCTGTCACACTGTCCATCACTGCCAGCTCATGCAGCAGGCGTACAGATGGTCATCGGATTGCCCATACGCACAACACGAACTGCCGATTTATTGGCCATCCGCTGCATTGTACAGCCAACCCGATATGTCTGTGAAGGACATCATTTGCAGACATTACTGGTAACACACTGGCTAACAGGCCAGAGACTAATCTCCCCGTGTGTACACAGAATAACGCACCTGTGCATGGTTCAAGGGTACTTATGTAGTAGCCAGGAGCACAATTAGCATACGTACGGCACTGTAGGGAAATCGCAGCGCATGCGATTGTTTTTTTGCATGCAATGCGATTTTCCTGTATAATTTATTCACTGCTCTCTGGCCTTGGGAGGTAAGATCAGATCGCGTCGGATCACACCTCACTTAAAATCGCATGCGATCGGCGGAACGCGTCCTCCCGACCTTTCATACCCCCACTATCCACGTCGGCGTTGAGTTGATTTTATATAGTGTGGCGACCGGACACGCAATACATGTAACGTAATACGCATCCTCTCGCGGGGCTCGCCACTTTTCGGGCTTGGCTTCCGCTCGCCCACACTATTTCAAATCAACTCCACGCCGACGTGGATAGTGGGGGTATGATCCGAGCTTCCCAGCCATTCTGGGAGGGTAGGCAACCCTGACTTATTGGGAGAACTGAGTTCTTGGTGGAGTTCTGTACTATACAAAATAACGTTTGTTAGTCTAGTATCACCGTAGAGCAAATATAAATACTGGTAATGTGATCCGCGTCCATGTTTGCCTAACCAGTCATGCTTACACTTGCAGCCACAATGTAACTGGAAAACATCACATGATGATATTGCTTTGTGCACCATTCACCAATAGGATTTGAAATCATTACTCGGAACGGCCCCATATTTACAATTCCACATAACTACAGCTGGGGATGCGTTCAGCTGCGATGCCAGCACTCACAACACCGGCGCTGGCTTCCCCACATCAGTGAGGGCACCAGAATCCTGACTTTTGGAATGGGCAACATAAGTATGTGGGTAGCATTAGGATGGGGGAGGGTGTTTGCTTAGACTCAAAGGGTAGGGGGGGGGGGGGCGGCTAGGGTTAGGCACTTAGATGGGGGGGTTAGGATTAGGCTGTGGAGGGATAGATTTGTGGAAAAAGGTCCTCAATATATATTTTGCCATTAACCAATCAGATTCTGACATTCTTCCTACGCCATTTAGAACATGGAAGCAAACATCCGATTGGCTTCTTATAGGAAATGCTATTGTGTTCATACCAGTTCTCAGAAATAAAACCAATTCTGTCCATACATTGAATGCTAATGGTGCTTCTTCAAAGTTCTCCATCAAAAGTGGTTCTGGTAGGATCGGTGTCTACAGGGGGAAATTTACTAAGAAAATCGTGAAAAACTCACTTTTGACCATGTTCACTTATTGCTGTCTTTTTAGACACTGTGGGGTAAATGTACTAATATGGGACTTCTATTAAAGAGGGGATGTTGCCCGTAGCAACCAATCAGAATCGACTTATTTATTTAGAACCTTCTAGAATCTAGCATGTTGACATTAAGGACCAAAAAACGTGAAAAACTGATGTTGAACTATTGGCTGTCAACCTTGCCATTGTGGGTCGGTCCAATGGCCTATGCCCGTAGGCCCTGACCTGTGCACCTGTATGCTATGCTGAAGACCTCCTTACATCACTGTCAAGTCCCTTTTTATAGCTAAGCCTAAAGGACCACAGAGGTTGTCTACTCTCGACTGGCCACATGAATTTCACACTGAATAGATTTATGGTTCTCCTCTTCCAAAAGGGATAAAGGGGGGAGAGAGAGAAAATTTAAAAAGTACCAACTGTCTGCCCCTAACTGTCATTTTACAGACTTTGGAAAATGACAGCTAGGAGTTGATTGGCTGGTACTTTATCACTCTCCAAAGCTTAGTGTATGCCTCACAGACTTTGGATTCGTTACCATCTGCTCAGCAGGAAGCTATTCTGAAGGCTTCGGAATCTGCTGATTGGTTCTAAAGACACTGGTTCCTGCGGCTCTGCTAATTGAAAACTTACAGGGAAAGCTTAATGTAGTTCTAATGGCCGGTCACATAGTGATACCTTTATATTGAACATTAAAGTCAACTGTGAAAGTTGCTGCATACATACATACGCACACACACACACACACACACACACTCATGCTAGTGTTAGTTATCTTAGTAAAATGCACTGATTAGAATAATGCTGGGCGCAGCTGCCGAGATGCCCGAGGGCTGGGTGCACATACACACTTAGCATAATGACAGTCACTTACCAGCTACTTCTGGTTGGCTGACTGTATATCCAGCCCTGGCAGGCCATTCCTCCATGACTTGAGCCTAATTATTGTGTGAGTGAGTATTAAAGTGCATCTGATGTATTCCTGGCATTAACCATGCACATATCCCATGGCGCAGACTTCCTGCATGATCCTGTGATTCCTACAAAGTTACATTTGCATATCATTCTCCAAAAACTCAGCATGTGACTGCCCCTACTGTACGTGTGCAGCGGGTGACTGCCCCTACTGTATCTGTGCAGCATGTGATTATAATTACTGTATGTTTGCAGCGTGACTGCAATTACTGTATGTCTGCAGCCTGTGACTGCAATTACTGTATGTCTGCAGCCTGTAATTGCAATTAATGTATGTGTGCAGTGTGTGACTGTCCCAACTGTGTGCGTGCAGCATGTGACTTCCCCTACTGTATGTGTGCAGTGTGTGACTGTCCCAACTGTGTGCGTGCAGCATGTGTCTTCCCCTCCTGTATGTGTGCAGTGTGTGTGACTGGCTGTATTGCACGTGTGCAGCATTTCACTGTCCTTACTGTACGTGCACAGCATGTGACTGCCCCTACTGTATATACGCTAATTGTGACTGCCCCTACTGTATGTACGCAGCGTGTGACTATTACTATAGTATACAGCATGTTACTGTCCTTACTGTATGCATGCAGCGTGTCACTGTCCTTACTGTATGCAGGCAGCGTGTCACTGTCCTTACTGTATGCAGGCAGCGTGTGACTATTCTTACTATAGTATACAGCATGTTACTGTCCTTACTGTATGCATGCAGCGTGTCACTGTCCTTATTGTATGTAGGCAGCGTGTCACTGTCCTTATTGTATGTAGGCAGCGTGTCACTGTCCTTATTGTATGTAGGCAGCGTGTCACTGTCCTTACTGTATGCAGGCAGCATGTCACTGCCCTTACTGTATGCATGCAGCGTGTCACTGTCCTTACTGTATGCATGCAGCGTGTCACTGTCCTTACTGTATGCAGGCAGCGTGTCACTGTTCTTACTGTATGCATGCAGCGTGTCACTGTCCTTACTGTATGCAGGCAGCGTGTCACTGTCCTTACTGTATGCAGGCAGCATGTCACTGTCCTTAATGTACGCATGCAGAGTGTCACTGTCCTTACTGTATGCAGGCAGCGTGTCACTGTCCTTACTGTATGCAGGCAGCATGTCACTGTCCTTAATGTACGCATGCAGAGTGTCACTGTCCTTACTGTATGCAGGCAGCGTGTCACTGTCCTTACTGTATGTATGCAGCGTGTCACTGCCCTTACTGAATGTATGCAGCGTGTCACTGTCCTTACTGTATGTATGCAGCGTGTCACTGCCCTTACTGTATGCATGCAGTGTGTCACTGCCCTTACTGTATGTAGGTAGCATGTCACTGTCCTTACTGTACGCATGCAGAGTGTCACTGTCCTTACTGTATGCAGGCAGCGTGTCACTGTCCTTACTGTATGCATGCAGAGTGTCACTGTCCTTACTGTATGCATGCAGCGTGTCAATGTCCTTACTGTATGCAGGCAGCGTGTCACTGTCCTTACTGTATGTATGCAGAGTGTCACTGTCCTTACTGTATGCAGGCAGCGTGTCACTGTCCTTACTGTATGCAGGCAGCATGTCACTGTCCTTACTGTATGCATGCAGCGTGTCACTGTCCTTACTGTATGCAGGCAGCATGTCACTGTCCTTAATGTACGCATGCAGAGTGTCACTGTCCTTACTGTATGCAGGCAGCGTGTCACTGTCCTTACTGTATGTATGCAGCGTGTCACTGCCCTTACTGAATGTATGCAGCGTGTCACTGTCCTTACTGTATGTATGCAGCGTGTCACTGCCCTTACTGTATGCATGCAGTGTGTCACTGCCCTTACTGTATGCATGCAGTGTGTCACTGTCCTTACTGTATGCAGGCAGTGTGTCACTGTCCTTACTGTATGCAGGCAGCGTGTCACTGTCCTTACTGTATGTATGCAGCGTGTCACTGCCCTTACTGTATGTATGCAGCGTGTCACTGTCCTTACTGTATGTATGCAGCGTGTCACTGCCCTTACTGTATGCAGGCAGCGTGTCACTGTCCTTACTGTATGCAGGCAGCATGTCACTGTCCTTACTGTATGCAGGCAGCGTGTCACTGTTCTTAATGTACGCATGCAGCGTGTCACTGTCCTTACTGTATGCAGGCAGCGTGTCACTGTCCTTACTGTATGTATGCAGTGTGTCACTGCCCTTACTGTATGCAGGCAGCGTGTCACTGTCCTTACTGTATGCAGGCAGCGTGTCACTGTCCTTACTGGAAGTGTGCAGTATTGTATGTGCCAAAAGCTTTCAGTTACTGATTTAACTTCTAACAATCAATCAAAGGGAAAATGTTAAATATAACAATTTTAAGCTGTTAATTAGCCTTGTTTGGGCACATGACAACTCACTCAATTGTCATCAGCCATGCCTCAGGATGTGCAAGAATCAGGCTGCAATTAAAAAGGATTTGTTTAAGGAAAAATACATAATAGGATTTAAAGCCTATATAAAATGATGCCTTGTGAAGACCAATTAGTAAAGTTATAGATTCATGTAGCGATACTATTGCTGAGGCTTGTCTAGAAAATGTCTATTTTTTGCTGTTATTATTATTTTTATTATTTAATTAATAAAAAACAAAATTGGGTATTAACAGACATAGAGGTAGAAGGGCCCTGCTCGGAAGGTTATAATCTATAGGGAAATAATGGTCCACCAGATTGCAGAGGTTCTTGGTGAGCTGAGGGGTCAGGAGCAGCGGCGTAACTATAGCACCGCAGCCCCCGCCACCGCGGGGGGGGGGGGGGGGGTGGGTTGCTGTGCATGTGGGCAGTGGCGGATTCAGGGGGGGGGGGCACCCAGGCATGTGCCCCCCTGTCATTTCATTTTGTAGCTGAGGACCAGGGCTTTCCAACGAGCCCACCCCCGTGTCTCTAGCCCCCCGGGAACCAGAGATCTTGCCTGGCAAAGCTGTAACATTTTTTCCCCATAGGATAATATGGTACGCGTCAATTCCGACTCCCACCCCACCCCACATTGTTCATTCAATTCCAAAATGCTGGGCCTTCAATATGATACCAGGCTGGTCTATATCAGTCAATCGGTTCCAGAGATATTGCATGTAAACCGATTTCATGGCTGTTCGTGTTCTTTGAGGGCAGATTACTCTGGAGCCAAACGTTCCAGTTTCACTGGACCAAAATCATTCAAAGCCCACTCAAAAGTTTTTCAATATGATACTTGTCTCATGTAAATGGGTCAGTTGGTTCCGAATATATAGCCGGTTAAATGCAGGGACTAGGATGGTGTAAAAGGGGCCAACCTGGGAATGCATTTTCTGGTGTGAAAGGGGTATTATTTCAAATAGCTGGGACCTGCAGTGCTCTGAATACAGACAGGCTCTGCCACTGTCAGTGGCTATCACTTCTGCCTGGCGGCAGCTGTCCCCCATTTACCGCGAGCATGTATTCCCCTTGGCAATTAGCATGTAATCCCACATGGCAACGAGCATGGAACCCTTGGCAATGAGCATGTAGATAAGCAGCACTTATGTAGCATAATTTTTAATAGGCATTATGGTGTTTGGCATAATACATAATGGACATAATGGCATGTAACGTGTAATAGACATTATGGTGTAAATGTTTAATGCGCGCCTTTGGTGGACAATGTCCCTGTTTATGAAGTGTATTGTGAATTTTGGCGTAATCTGTGTGACATTATGTGAATTCCGTCTCAATCCGTGTGGCATTATGTGAATTTTGGCTCAATCTGTGTGGCTTTATGGGAATTTTGGCTCAATCCATGTGGCACTATGTGAATTTTGGCTCAATCCATATGGCAGTGGTTCCCAAACTGTGTGCCGTGGCTCCCTGGGGTGCCTCGGCACACATGGGTTGGTGGTCCAGGACCAACTCAAATTATTAATGGTTCATTATTTATGAACAAAACCAGTGCTGGTGCCTGCCAATCATAAAATGTGTACAAAGAGAAGCAAATACTGCCCTTTACAACATAACTGACCTTAAGAATTGCATATAAACCCAGTCTAATTATTTTATTTTTGGCTTAGGGGTGCCGTAAAAAGATTCTGATACTCTAGGATGCCGTGATTAAAAAAAGATTGGGAACCCCTGCCATATGGCATTTTATGAATTTGGCTCAATCCATGTGGCATTATGTGAATTTTGACACAATCCATGTGGTATTATGTGAATTTTGGATCAATCCATTTGGCATTATGTGAATTTTGGCTCAATCCGTGTGGCATTATGTGAATTTTGGCTCATTCCATTTGGCATCATCTGTAAGGGGAAAGTATAATGGGGTCTAGTATTTTGTTGCATAATGTGTAGAAGATGTATATGGTGTGGTACACTCAAGGACACGCCCCCTGTTGAGTAGCTACACTCCCTTTTCCGGAGCGCGCCTTCGGCGCGCACACAACTACATCCTTCGCTTTTGTCGCCATGGTGGGCCTGCATACTTTAAATGCCAGGGCCTATTTTTAATCCCATTCCCACCCTCTCTCTGCCGCTCTCTTAGCATGTACACTGGCGCCACTAACACTGCCCCTCCCCCACCTAAACCCTCTTTTATCATGGTGCCCCCCTTGTCATTTTATCCTGGATCCGCCCCTGCATGTGGGGGCGCCGGGGGCTGCGGTGCTATAGTTACACCCCCCCCCCCCCCCAATCCCCCGCAGACTTACCTATCTCGCTGGTCCCGGCGGCTCCGTTCTTCTGCTAAGGACCACCACAAAATGGCCGCCCCCATATAGCACACAGTTCTCTGAAACTGTCTGCTGTATGGGGGCGGCCATTTTGTGGTGGTCCTCAGCAGAAGAAGAACGGAGCCGCCGGGACCAGCGCGATAGGTAAGGCTGCAGGGGATTGGGGGGGGTTGCATGGGCGGCGGGGGATTGGGGGTGCTTGGCGGGGGGGGCGCCCCCCCCTACGGCAGGGGGGCGCCCAAAACTTAGTTACGTCACTGGTCAGGAGAATGGGGTAGTGAGAGAGAATATAAGTGGGAGTATGTAAGACATGTACATTGGGGATTAGGGATGCCAGTTTTTCGATCCCAAAGTCCTGGGATTGAAAAAAATGTCCCCTAGTGTGGATGTAATTGGATAGGAAAGGTTTATGAAGGTTTATGCAATTTATACGTAGATCCTGTGAGGAACAAAGAGGTCGGGTGGAAGATATTTTGAGACAAGTGAAGAGATGTATGTTGGGGTAGTTTGGTTTATGACCTTGTGTGGGAACAAAGTATATATAGGTCATTTCTTCACATTTTTCGTAACTTTTGCACAAGCAGTCATCTTTTTACAGAATAATGAGTTCAATAAACGTCATTTTTAAAGACAATTTAAGGCCACTTTATTTCCTGGTTCATGGAGTATACAGCCCCCAGGGGGAATGTCTCTTTACAAATCTTACACATGCATTATTGAAATAGTGACTGTGTAACTACAAAGGATCAGTACTGTAAATGCACTGAGTGGCATATTGGCCCCTAGGGAGCAGCATAACAATCTCGCTCACTTATCTCATTGTCTTCGGTAAGACAATGAGGGTTCTTGCTGAAAGCTGCATTTCTGCAAACAAACAGACAGCCTACTGTATACATAACACCAACCTGCAATTAGTGTAACGTAAAGGCCCCCATACACTAGCCGATTTTGGTCAGATTTCAGCCAGATCAGTCGGATCTGGCCGAAATCGGACCAAAATCTGCTAGTTTTGATGTCCCCTCAGATCCGATGCGCGGTCCCGTGCGCATCGGATCTGCGTCGGGTGGTCGGACCTGCTGCACGTCCGACCACCCGACTTGGGACCTAGTGGGGCGGTGCGGCGGTGGAGGGAGCAGGGGGGGCTGGGGACGCTGCGGGGGACACAGGCGGCATAGAGCCGGCCGGGAGCTGTCAGTAATGAATAAAAAAAAAAAAGCCCATACAATGAATGGGCGGCCTGTGATTGGCTGAGCGCTCTCTCAGCCAGTCAGCAATTGGCTGAGAGAGCGCTCAGCAGCCAATCACAGGCTGCCCATTCATTGTATGGGCTTTTTTTTTTATTCATTACTGACAGCTCCCGGCCGGCTCCCCCTGCCCGGCTCTATGCCGCCTGTGTCCCCCGCAGCGTCCCCAGCCCCCCCTGCTCCCTCTACCGCCTCAACGCTGTCCGCCGCAGCGTCCCTAGTAGCGGGGGACACAGACATGTCCCCCGCAGCGTCCCCAGCCCCCCCTGCTCCCTCTACCGCCTCAACGCTGTCCGCCGCAGCGTCCCTAGTAGCGGGGGACACAGACATGTCCCCCGCAGCGTCCCCAGCCCCCCCTGCTCCCTCTACCACCTCAACGCTGTCTCCCGCAGCGTCCCTAGTAGCGGGGGACACAGACGTGTCCCCCGCAGCGTCCCCAGCCCCCCTGCTCCCACCTCTGTAGACCCCCCCCCCCTGCTCCCCGGGTTTTTTACATGTGATAAATCGAGACGATTTATCACATGTAAAAAATGGCACATCAAGTGCCAATCTAATCAAGCTCCCCCGGGGAGCAGCCGGGGAAGCTCAGGGGATAGTCGGGGGCGACTTGTCCTAAGCTTTACACAGAAACCCAGTGCCTAATTTGTTGCTGTGTTTTGAGTGCAGATTTGCATCTTTGATCACTGTTATACTGGCAGATGTGGTGTCAAACAACAACGCATAGTTGCCTTGCATTCTGCAGGAGACTCCCTGAAATAACAGCAATCTCCCTCTCTCCTTAATTAGTCTAGTAATCTCCCTTATGTCAGCTAGCCCACATTACACTGCATTTTTGGGGGGAAAAAAGGAATGAGATATATATATATATATATATATATATATATATATATATATATATATATATATATATATATATATATATATATATATATATATATATATATATATATATATATATATATATATTTACATTGAATCATCAGCACCATTTCCCAGCACTTTACCAAGTATTGTAGCTCTTAGTAACTGCTTTGGGGCTCATCTACATTTGGATATAAGTCATTTTAAATGATTCTTCTCTTATGTAGCAGTACACACCCACGCTTCTAGGTCCCATGTTCACAATCTCTTTTCACAATCTCTCCATATATGGAAATAGACACGCCCTTTGGGTGGAGCTTGACAGCTGTGCAAAATTCTATTACCAACTATAATCTCCCTGAAACTAGTTTTCAAAAGTAGGCAAGTATGTAACAACGTTCTAATAGGATAATCAGTGATTATTGGTAATTATTGATTCCACAGTTTGTGAATCCGACCTGGTACAATTGGTACAGTGGTTTTTAGCCGGTACAGACTGTTAAAAAAAAAAGTACTGTATTGGCTAAATCGGTACAGTTGGAGCCTATGACAGTGTATATGTTGCAGGTTTTAGTGGGATTTTTGGTGTAAATCTTTATATCCCGCCCTACGCCGTCTGGGGAAAGCTGAAGAATCCATTACCGAAGAAGTTTTGAGAGGAAGAGGTGTCCTTGAGCCTTGCGGTGTTAGGAAACATGAAGACCGTTACCACCAAAAGGACCGTTTGGCTCTGGGAATCGGAGATGTCAAGAAAACTCAGGCATCGAGCGCCCTGTCAATTTAAAATATCGCCAAAGGTGCCCGCTGCAGGGGTTTGCACATGTGCATTAGCACCTATGCGCATACCCCCTTAATTTGACAGCGGCCAAATTCGCTGCTATACGAGCCGGCCTGAATCGGCCCAATGATAAGAGAACGTGCACCTCTGGTTCAAAAAAGAAAACCGTTACACCAGGAGTGACCGGCCCACTGTCCGTACCGCAGGGTCGCAATGTCCGCAGTAAATGTTAGTAAATAGCCTCTGTATGCGATGCAGAACCATCTGGCACCATAATCCAAGCATGGAGGTTTATACGGGTGCTGGACAGTTTCCCGGCAGTCGGGATCCGGACAGTCAAAACCCCGACACTCGGGGTCCCGGCGGCCTCCGGCTATTCTCCCTCGTGGGGGTCCACGACCCCATAAAGGGAGAATAGAACGTGAGCCACCGTGCCCGTAGCGTGCCGAGCGCGAGCCCGCAAGGGGCTTTGTTGTGCTCGCCATGCTGTCTGAGTCCGGCCAGTCGGGATGCCGACATCGGGCTAATGACTGGTTGGATCCCGACTGTCGGGACCATATACCACACACGGTTTATACAATGTTCCCATACCTCCCAACATGACCCATTCCAGGAGGGACAAGATGCTCTGTTTCTGGACAACCATGCCAGTGACAGTTGCAGAGTTGCAGGGCTGTAGCACAGTCCAAAATTTAGATAGTGGGAGCCCTACCAACTGCCACCCTAAACAGCACAGTCTGGACTAACTGGCAGGTGTCCCACCTCTGCAACTGCAGCTGGCAAGGAAGTCCAGGAGCAGAGTATTTTGTCCCTCCTGGAATGGGTCATTTTGGGAGGTATGATGTTCCTCTAGCTAGTTAACCTTACCACCAGGGTTATTTTTCAGCAGGCTCCAGCAGGAACTGAGGCCCTTATTCAAGGGATGACGCGTCCTCCGGCAGCGCCCCCTTTTCGGGAGCGCGCGTGGCTTCGCCGTGCGAGAGTCCCGACCTCCCAACTGCAGAAGTTGGGTGGTATGGGTGCACATCCTACACAGCGGATGTGGTGCCTCACCTGCCCCCAAACCGCCTCTTTTCCCCACTCCTGGATATGGCCCCGCCCCCCTGCCTAACAGAACTGGCTGCCCTCTCCCAGAGAGGGCAGCTCAAAAGTCGGCATGTATGATGTAGATGTGCACCATTGTACCACACTGTACTGTGTAGATGTGCACCATTGTACCACAACATACTGTGCAGGATGTGCAGCATTGTACCACACCGTACTGTGTAGATGTGCACCATTGTACCACACTGTACTGTGTAGATGTGCACCATTGTACCACACCGTACTGTGTAGATGTGTCCTTGCTACTGGTACAGTTGTACAGATATGGATTTTCCTTATTAGTAAATCATTGTACACAGGTTAGATTGCAGCAGAGACTGCACCCAGCATATAAAGCACACATTCTGTGTGGGTGGTAAGCAGGGCTTATTTACTAAGATGGGAGTTCTGTTGAACATAGAATGTTGCGCATAGAATCTAGTAATTTATTTTGCACCTTCTAGAACAGTAGTTCCCAACCTGGGGTACATGTACCCTTAGGGGTACACTGCAGACCATTTGGGGGTACTTGAAAATAATATTGTTAATGGCGGAAGAAGAGGAAGAAGTCTCCTGTTGCCATGGAGGTGAAACGCTTTGCGTCACTTCCAATTTTGTCTGCACGGGTGGCCATGGAGGGGGGGGGGGGGGGCAGTGGCATTAATCCTACAGGTGTTAGCGGGAGCCCCGGAGGCAGTACACAGCCAGCAGCCAGCCACAGAGGGCCCGATCCCTGATCACAAACTCCTCCTCCGCTACTCCTTAATATAAGGATATTCCACCCCACTCATAAGTACTGTGGGTATTTCAAATTAAGGGGAGTGGGTTACTCATAAATAAAAAGCATAATCAAGGGGTACGGGATAGAAAAAAGGTTGGGAACCGCTGTTCTAGAAGAAATGAGATAGAATCAGGCTTTCCATAGCAACACCACATCTTCAATAGAATTCACATCTTATACGATAAACCCCTCAGCAGTGAGCACACACATTCATCCTCCTCCATGTGTACCTATATTGGAGATAATAACGACGTCTCTTTTTAAACTATATTAGAAGAACTGCTTGTTCCATGCCTCCCAACCTCTTGGCTGCTGGAATAGGGACACTCCCATGGGGGCGGGGCCTATGCAAATGAGGACATGGCTTATGCAAATTAGCCGCAACCCCATTTTCGGCCGCATGCGCACAGCGTCTATTCAATCAGCTTGGGGGGCTCCCAACTGCCACCCCCCGCAGCGGGACAATGCCGGCCGCGGGTGGGATAGTGGGATAGGACCCGAAAATCGGGACTGTCCCGCTGAAATCGTGACACTTGGGAGGTATGTTGTTCTGGTCATACAGGTGTATCACTCCGTGGCTAAGTAACAGGAAGACAAACTTAGCGCAGAGCATAGAGGTCATGACTAGTCTGTAAAACAAAACAAAACAACTATGCCAGGGTTGCCTACAGGAGGAGGGGTCTGCCACAATGCAAACCCCCCCCCCCCCCTGCTGCCGCCACAGTGCTTCTGCATACCTCCCAACAGTCCCGATTTTAGCGGGACAGTCCCGATTATCAGGGCCTGTCCCGCTGTCCCACCCGCGGGCGGCAGTGTCCCGCGGTGTGGGGGGGCTGTTGGGAGTCCCCCCTGTCAGCTGCTAAGCAGCGGGGAATAAACACTGTGCACACGCGCACAGCATCTATTCCTGCAGCCAGGGGGCTGGGGGCATGGCTAGAGGCTCACAGAGCCTCTGGGTCATGCCCCCATAGCGGCAAAATGGGGGCGTGGCCTCACGAGAGAGCCGCGAGTATAGACCACACCCCCAAATCAGGCCACGCCCCGAAAATTTAGACACGCCTACGGCGCGCAGCAGCAGCATCCCGCCTGCTGAACTGGCAAAGTTGGGAGGTATGCTTCTGGTCCCTCCTGCTGCCGCCGCAAATCCCGGTCAAAGCCACCGGCACGTGGCTAGCGCATGCGCAGCAGCATCTAACATACTGTGCAGTTGCTGGCCCCAGCCTCTATGGGCTGCTTTTGCAGCAGCCCCCCCCCCCCCCCCCCCCGGCATATTCAGGGTCCCGGGTACGGCACATGCGCAGTATCGCCCGCGGTACTGCGCATGCACAGAACCTGCTTTTGGGGCTGCCCTGCAGCTGCGCATAGAGAGTCATCCCAGAGGGAGGGAACACCTCCCAGTGGGACTGCCTTGAGTGACTGGCAGGTCGGACTTCCAATAGGAAGTCACTGCCAGTCACAGTCAAGCCAGAGCAGTCTCACAGACTGCATCTGGCTTCACTTAGGCAGAGAACAGTGGCAGATTTTACCTGAGGGGGGCTGCAGCCCATAGGTAAAAACCGCCACTGGACTTGCCTATCCTCACGAAAATCGGGTACCCCACCCGGCCCCCCGGAAAGGTGGGCAACCCTCCCGGATACCAGCGGCACCCCCCGAATCTCACTGGTCACAGCAGTAAATTAACACCATTTGCGGATTTCCGGGGGAGGGGGCCGGGCTAAAGATGCAAATCGCATCATTTAGCCCCACCCCTCCCCGAGGACACGCAAATCGTGGGATTTGCACTACTGGGGGGGGGGCTTGATGACATCTACATCAGGCCCCGCCCCTCAAAGTGCTGCTCCCAGTAGGCAACCCTGAACTATGCAAACAATGATCATATTAACTCATAGTAGCTGCAGCCAAGCCAATCTACAATCAAATGGAGGGTTCATAGCAGGGCAGAATACCCGCTTCCTAGTGAAGCTGGCAGGGGGCATCCAGAAAGTAGGCAACCCTGGGGTAGACCCTTTCCGACATAAGCTGGACCCAGGCTGATGTGCATGGACCCACAAAAACGTGTTTTAAGCTTATGGGCCAGATGTACTAACCTTGAAAAGTGATAAAATGTAGAGTTATAAAGTGCCAGAAAATCAACGGATTGCTTGGTGGATTATTACTCTCCATTTTATAACTTTTCAAGAAGCGTGGCGAGCGCAGCGTTACACGTCCTCTGACCTTTTCATACCCCCACTATCCACGTCGGCGTGGAGTTGTTTTTATATAGCCCGAAGCGTGGCGAGCGGACGCGGAATGTAAAGTAATACGCGTCCCCTCGCTGCGCTCACCACGCTTCGGGCTTAGTGGCTCACTGCGCTCGCAACACTGTATAAGATCGACTACACGCGACATGGATAGTGGGGGTATGAAAAGGTCAGAGGACGCGTACCGCCGCCCCTCGCGGGCTCGCTGCGCTTGCCACGCTTAGGGTTGGCGTTGATTATGGGGGTGGCGTGGGGGTGCATTTAACATTGTAAGCACCCATTAGGGTGCTTATACAATTAAAAATCGTATAGGGGTTTATACAATTTTAAATTGCATCGCATCGCATGCGGGCATATGGCATGCGATGCAATGTCATACAACGTAATATCGTGGGCGCCGTGCTAGGAAACAAGTACCATAAATAGTTCTACATTTTATATAGAGAGGGAGAGAGAGCAATAGGAGTCACCCTCACAAACAAAACAATGGTCCATAGACAAGAACTAGTGTATATTTATTTTTATTTTGTTTTAATAGACAAGGCAATGAGGCTCAGTCAGTGTGTTTCTCTTAAGCACGGTTGCACGGTGAACGGTATTGACAAACTTCTCTTCCACAGGCCTGGCCAGGCTACCTCCACCACTGACCCCATTTTTAAAGCTAGGGGGGAGGGGGGTCTCCCAGACCAGTATCCATGCGTCACAGGCGCTAACAGGCAAACGGGTAAAAAGGCACAGGGTGACGGGCTGCCCGGTTTAAAGATGGCGGTTACCGCTTCCCGTCAGCCCTCCCCTTACGCCCGCCTGACTTCCTCCCGGGCATCGGTTAGTCTCCTCCCCCTGCACGCACACCCATCCGTCCATGACGTGTCTTCTGGTTCCGGTGCCCCGGTTCCGGCTCGTCCGCCTCGGTGTCTCCTGATGGCGGAGGTGCGCGCGGGTCCCGCCGCTTCCGGTCCCGCTCCAGGATCCGGTTCCGGTTCGGTGTCCCCGTCCCTGTCACCCCCTCCCCCAGCCGGTCCAAGTCCCGGTTCAGGAGCAGTCCCTCCGCTGCCGCCGGCCCCGCCGCCACCTGGTACCGGCCCCGCTCCGCCCCGGGAGGGCTCCAGCAGCTCGTCGGGATCCGCGTCCGGCTCTGCCCGGGAGGGCTGGCTCTTCAAGTGGACCAACTACATCAAAGGCTACCAGAGGCGCTGGTTCGTGCTGAGCAATGGGCTGCTCTCCTACTACCGGTAATGTCCTGCTGCCTCCCCACAGTGCCCAGCATAGCCCTGTCACCCATGGTCTCCCTGTCAGTGTCGCCCTCCCTGTCAGTGTCACCCCCCCCCTGCCCTCCCTGTCAGTGTCACCCTCCCTGTCAGTGTCACCCCCCCCTGCCCTCCCTGTCAGTGTCACCCCCCCCTGCCCTCCCTGTCAGTGTCACCCCCTGCCCTCCCTGTCAGTGTCACCCCCTGCCCTCCCTGTCAGTGTCACCCCCCCTACCCTCCCTGTCAGTGTCACCCCCCCTACCCTCCCTGTCAGTGTCACCCCCCCTACCCTCCCTGTCAGTGTCACCCCCCTACCCTCCCTGTCAGTGTCATCCCTCCTGTCAGTGTCACCCCCCTGCCCTCCCTGTCAGTGTCACCCCCCCTGCCCTCCCTGTCAGTGTCACCCCCCCCTGCCCTCCCTGTCAGTGTCACCCCCCCTGCCCTCCCTGTCAGTGTCACCCCCCCTGCCCTCCCTGTCAGTGTCACCCCCCCTGCCCTCCCTGTCAGTGTCACCCCCCCCTGCCCTCCCTGTCAGTGTCACCCCCCCCCCCTGCCCTCCCTGTCAGTGTCACCCCCCCCCCTGCCCTCCCTGTCAGTGTCACCCCCCCCCTGCCCTCCCTGTCAGTGTCACCCCCCCCCCTGCCCTCCCTGTCAGTGTCACCCCCCCCTGCCCTCCCTGTCAGTGTCACCCCCCCTGCCCTCCCTGTCAGTGTCACCCCCCCTGCCCTCCCTGTCAGTGTCACCCCCCCTGCCCTCCCTGTCAGTGTCACCCCCCCTGCCCTCCCTGTCAGTGTCACCCCCCCTGCCCTCCCTGTCAGTGTCACCCCCCCCTGCCCTCCCTGTCAGTGTCACCCCCCCCCTGCCCTCCCTGTCAGTGTCACCCCCCCCCTGCCCTCCCTGTCAGTGTCACCCCCCCCCTGCCCTCCCTGTCAGTGTCACCCCCCCCCCCTGCCCTCCCTGTCAGTGTCACCCCCCCCCTGCCCTCCCTGTCAGTGTCACCCCCCCCTGCCCTCCCTGTCAGTGTCACCCCCCCCTGCCCTCCCTGTCAGTGTCACCCCCCCTGCCCTCCCTGTCACTGTCACCCCCCCCTGCCCTCCCTGTCACTGTCACCCTCCCCCTGCCCTCCCTGTCACTGTCACCCTCCCTGTCAGTGTCACCCCCCTGCCTTCCCTGTCAGTGTCACCCCCCCTGCCCTCCCTGTCAGTGTCACCCCCCCTGCCCTCCCTGTCAGTGTCACCCCCCCTGCCCTCCCTGTCAGTGTCACCCCCCCCCCTGCCCTCCCTGTCAGTGTCACCCCCCCCCTGCCCTCCCTGTCAGTGTCACCCCCCCCCCCTGCCCTCCCTGTCAGTGTCACCCCCCCCCCTGCCCTCCCTGTCAGTGTCACCCCCCCCCCCTGCCCTCCCTGTCAGTGTCACCCCCCCCCCTGCCCTCCCTGTCAGTGTCACCCCCCCCTGCCCTCCCTGTCAGTGTCACCCCCCCCTGCCCTCCCTGTCAGTGTCACCCCCCCTGCCCTCCCTGTCAGTGTCACCCCCCCCCTGCCCTCCCTGTCAGTGTCACCCCCCCCTGCCCTCCCTGTCAGTGTCACCCCCCCTGCCCTCCCTGTCACTGTCACCCCCCCCCTGCCCTCCCTGTCACTGTCACCCTCCCCCTGCCCTCCCTGTCACTGTCACCCTCCCTGTCAGTGTCACCCCCCTGCCTTCCCTGTCAGTGTCACCCCCCCTGCCCTCCCTGTCAGTGTCACCCCCCCTGCCCTCCCTGTCACTATCACCCTCCTTGTCAGTGTCACCCCCCTGCCCTCCCTGTCAGTGTCACCCCCCCTGCCCTCCCTGTCACTGTCACCCTCCCTGTCAGTGTCACCCCCCTGCCTTCCCTGTCAGTGTCACCCCCCTGCCTTCCCTGTCAGTGTCACCCCCCTGCCTTCCCTGTCAGTGTCACCCCCTGCCTTCCCTGTCAGTGTCACCCCCCCTGCCCTCCCTGTCACTGTCACCCCCCCTGCCCTCCCTGTCACTGTCACCCTCCCTGTCAGTGTCACCCCCCCTGCCCTCCCTGTCACTGTCACCCTCCCTGTCACTGTCACCCTCCCTGTCAGTGTCACCCCCCTGCCTTCCCTGTCAGTGTCACCCCCCCTGCCTTCCCTGTCAGTGTCACCCCCCCCCCTGCCTTCCCTGTCAGTGTAACCCCCCCTGCCCTCCCTGTCAGTGTCACCCTCCCTGTCACTATCACCCTCCTTGTCAGTGTCACCCCCCTGCCCTCCCTGTCAGTGTCACCCCCCCTGCCCTCCCTGTCACTGTCACCCTCCCTGTCAGTGTCACCCCCCTGCCTTCCCTGTCAGTGTCACCCCCCTGCCTTCCCTGTCAGTGTCACCCCCCTGCCTTCCCTGTCAGTGTCACCCCCTGCCTTCCCTGTCAGTGTCACCCCCCCTGCCCTCCCTGTCACTGTCACCCCCCCTGCCCTCCCTGTCACTGTCACCCTCCCTGTCAGTGTCACCCCCCCTGCCCTCCCTGTCACTGTCACCCCCCCTGCCCTCCCTGTCACTGTCACCCTCCCTGTCAGTGTCACCCCCCTGCCTTCCCTGTCAGTGTCACCCCCCCTGCCCTCCCTGTCAGTGTCACCCCCCCTGCCCTCCCTGTCACTATCACCCTCCTTGTCAGTGTCACCCCCCTGCCCTCCCTGTCAGTGTCACCCCCCCCTGCCCTCCCTGTCACTGTCACCCTCCCTGTCAGTGTCACCCCCCTGCCTTCCCTGTCAGTGTCACCCCCCTGCCTTCCCTGTCAGTGTCACCCCCCTGCCTTCCCTGTCAGTGTCACCCCCTGCCTTCCCTGTCAGTGTCACCCCCCCTGCCCTCCCTGTCACTGTCACCCCCCCTGCCCTCCCTGTCACTGTCACCCTCCCTGTCAGTGTCACCCCCCCTGCCCTCCCTGTCACTGTCACCCCCCCTGCCCTCCCTGTCACTGTCACCCTCCCTGTCAGTGTCACCCCCCTGCCTTCCCTGTCAGTGTAACCCCCCTGGTCTTTCCCCCTGTCATCCTTATCACTTTTGCCCACCTTGGTACATGCCCTGAGCAATCTGTGCCTACATAATATGGCGTGTGATGACTAGGTAGGTGCTGTGATCAGTGATCCCTGCTGTCACTGTGAAAGGCTTGCTGTCACTAGTGGGGTCTATGCGTAGTGGAAAGTGTTATGCTGGTGTTATTAGTGCATTGTACTGTTCGGGGACCACCGTACAAATGTTCTAAGTCAGTTGTTCATTGCTATATCCCCCTTGCGGGGCTGCCATGAGTTGGTGGCTACAGGTTGCTGGTCTAGTAGCCATTCAGATGATTTCTGGTCTGTGTGATAGACAACGCCAGCACTGGTGGTCAAACAGAAGCGCAGTATGATAAGTGTCATTTTTGCTGAATGTCCAAATGGGGAACTTCTGGCCTAGGCGTGCCGTGAAAACGCTGATACTTTGGTGCCGCTGTGGTTTTATGGCAACCACTGTTAACATGAGTGTGCTAAACTAGGTTGACAACAAAGGTCTATATGCACAAGGTTGACACATTGCACATATGCACAAGGTTGATATTGGTTTTTCCCCCTTTTATTTTTTGCTGTCAGTGTGTACACCTGAGCATGTGGACCTCAATTAGTGTCTCCTCCAGAGCCGGGGTGCCTATTACTTATTATGCCACATAAGTGCTACTTACCTACATGCTTGTTGCCCAGTGGGAGTGACATGTTTGTTGCCCTGGGCTGCAGCCTTGACACAGCGCAGTGCAATCCGCACTCCTGGGTAGCGCTGGGTGTACTGTGCTCCCCTGTCAGGCACTCGAGGTGAAGGAGCACCTCTAGCACCTGTCTCCAAAAAGGTGCCTAGGTTGCATAGAGGTAAATTGATCTCTGGTCCCCTCGCATGGCTCACTGCGTCATTATATGCTTCGGGCCAGGGGCACACTGTCAACATTCCCAATCGAAGTCTACATGGATGGAAAAGTTTTAAAAAAAATCTTCAAAAGCTCAAGTCAACCTTTTCACCTGTTGCCCATAGCAGCCAATCAGATTACACTTCTTATTTATTTAGCATCTTCTAGAAGATAATACATATAATCTGATTGGTTGTTATGGACAACATCCCATCTTAGTAAATTTACCCCATAGTGTAGACCTGTTGGCCTAGGCACCGTCGTCCATCCGGATACCCGGTAACACTTTCTGCTCTACATATTAAGGGCAGGATGTATAAAGCTTCAAAAAGCGATACAATGGAGAGTGATTAACCACCAGCCAATCAGCTTCTGCCAGGTTACCGTCTGGGTTTCAAAAATGACAGATAGGAGCTGATTGGCTGGTTGTTTATCACTTCTTGAAGCTTGGTGCATATGGCCCTTATGGTGGGTATATAAACAAACTATCAAACAACACTGAAGA